>NC_088979.1:12960010-13262737 GCF_963932015.1 Anas acuta
ACCGTATGAGAAAAATGAGTCTATACAGGTACACAGTATCCTCATAAAACTAAAAACATGATGTGCAAAAGAAGGACATCTGTGAAATCTAACCACTCCATTCCTAATTTTATTAGTTGTGGTATTACATCGTATTCTGTTTTTGAAATCGTTAGCCTCTACATGATACATTATGTTACAAGAGAAAAAAATGACAAGGCATCTAATATGAAAGCTATGCATTTACTGTTCTCAGAATAAGATGTAGAATGTTTTATGAACTTCCTGGAAGCAACATTCATCAAAAAATAATGATGCCATTGTTGATTCAGATAGTCTGTAAGTAGCACATCACCAGGTGTTTGGGTGCACTAAGGGGAAAAGGAAGAAGAAAGCAGCACTGCTGTTTGCTTATCCTATTTTCATACTTTTATCTACAACATTTGTTATTGGCCAGTTCTGAAAAGCAGCTATTAGGCTAAGTGGACCCTTAATCTGACCTGTTACAGACATTCTTGTGTTCTTATTTCTTCAGAAGTCTACAATAAAGAGAGAAAAACAGGAGTCAAGAAGGTGATAATTAATACTTATAGTACAATGAAATTAATCAAAGGATTTGAAAAAAGGGACAGAAGTCATGTAAGCCTCAGAAGTACAATGGTACACCCCTGGGGGACTATGCAGTATCCCACTGCTAAGAAACAATGCCTAGTAAAATACAAGGGAAGGGTGTTTTGGTATAGCAAAGATCATAGCTTTTACTCAGTCTTTCCTTCACCACAAAGACAAAAAGAAAGAAAAAGACATCACCTGATGAAGAAAATAATAATGGAGTGTTCATTTTAAGTTAAGACTGAAATACGTATATAGAAAATACAAGTGGTTTGCTGCTTGATTTTAATAAGGCATTTCCCTGATTTGTCTGTTCTGTAACTTAGTCCCAATATTGATAGATATTTTTATTTTTTTTTCAGTAAGCACTAGATTTGCTTTTATATAAAAATATATTTAAACATTATGAAATGGTAAAACTGATTCTTTCAATGATAATCTAGAGAGTCAACATTTGTCTTCTACTGATGGGATCAGTAAAACCAAACATATTGAGACACTCTAAATGGATCATTTCCGGACTAATTGGGTGTATTTCTATTTATGCTCCTATAGCAGCCTAGAGTTAGTGACATGAGATCCTGAAAGTGGAAAACAAAAGAAGTTGTTTTCTTTGTAGAAGTGATAGCTACAGAGGTTTTATAGAATGGAGCAAAATGAGCCTTGGGGGACAAGCCAAAGTGCAGTATTCCTGACAGAAAATGCAAGAGGATGAAAAGAGAGAAGAAAACACAAGGGATGCTGATAGCCATGAATACCACTAGTAAAATATGTTTTGTTGTTGTTGCTGTTGTTTTTTCACTTACTTCATTTCTTCAAGTTAAACTTCAAAATTTATAAAGGCTATTTATTTATTTTTAGCATTGAACAGTCTGACTTCATTGTTTCCTTGCATCTTTTCCTTGCATTACAAATATAAGTTTTAAAAAATTATGTGCTTCTTATTGACCATATTGCCAACCACTTACTTGTAAGGAAAGGTGAAGAGACAGCTATACCAGAAGGTTTTATTAAAGTAACAAAAATCAGAAAGATATCTACACAAGCCAATTAAATGGCACTGCATGTCCCCAAACTAGAAAACACATAGAGTTGTATGTAAGTTGGTATTTTTTTCAGCAAATAAATCAACTCTTATCCAATGCGTTCCATAAAACTAACTGGGCACAATATACCCCATGTGGATTAGCAGCTCCGTCACCTCAGGTATATTAAAAAGCATGTGGAAAGCTACTATACAACTCTATAAAATATCGCTCAGAGATATTGTTTGGTATTTCACAATCCAGAAAGACTTATGTGCACAAATAATCAGTCACACACTTAAATTATTATATTAGCAACATATTCAAGGCCTTCCTACTTCCCAGGCCTCCCTTGACCCTAGATTCATATGATTTTGGAGAACATTTCCCAGCTGCATGAATGAAGAGGTTCTTCACTGGGGGGGGTTGTCAAGCCCTGGAACAGTCTAACCAGGGAAGTAGTCACAGCACCAAGCCTGTCAGAGTTTAAGAAGCATTTGGACTGTTCATTTAGTCATATGATCTGAATTTTTGGGTAGACCTGTGAGGTGCCAGGAGTTGGGCTCGATGATCCTTGTGGGTCCCTTCCAACTCGAGATATTCTATGATTCTATGAGTCTATGAATTGATAAAGGAACTCATGAGTGTGTAAGACACATTATAGTATATGACATATTTCACCTCTGTACAGCATAAGAAAACACAGACGTATATGCTACTTCCATATAGAGATGACCAAAACCACAGTTTGTAGTTGCCCTGCTTTTGGCTAGGATAGTTAATTTTCTTCCTAGTAGTTTGTATGGTTCTGTGTTTTTGCTGACAACTCACCAATGTTTTAGCTGCTGCAAAGCAGTACAGATTCTCCTGCTGCCCTGCCAGCAAGGAGGCTGGGGGTACAGAAGGAGCTGGGAGAGGACAGAACCAGTACAGCTGACCAACACTGGCTAAAGGGATACTTCATACCATATGGTGTCTTGATTAGCAATAACCTGTAGGGGAAGGTACAGGGGTGCTGCAGGGGTGGCCTTTGTGAGCAGAACGTGGGAGCTGCCTCACATCAGATCAGAGAAAGCTCCAGACAGCTCCAAAAGGGACCTGCTGCTGGCTAGAGCCAAGCCACAAGTGACACTGGTTGGGCCTCTGGGACGACAGATTAAAGAAATGGAAAATCTGCTGTGCTACAACAGCTGGGAGAGAGGGGTAAGAGCTGAGAGAGAAGCAGCCCTGCAGCCCCCAAGGTGAGTGCAGCAGGAGGGAAGGAGGTGCTCCAGGCACAAGGCAGCACAAGTTCCTTTGCGGCCCATGGAGAGGCCCCTGGTGGAGCAGGCTGTGCCCCTTCAGCCCATGGGTCCCACGTGGAGCAGATCTCCACACTGCAGCCTGTGGAGGAGCCCCCGGTGGAGCAGGTGGATGTGGCCTGGAGGAGGCTGCAGCCCTTGGAGAGCCCCTGCAGGAGCAGGCCCTGGGCTGGAGCTGCAGACCGTGGAGAGGAGCCCACACAGGAGCAGGAGGTGTGGGGGGAGCTGCCACCCATGTGGGACCTGTTCTGGAGCATTTTGCTCCTGGGGGATGGACCCCATGGTACAGAGCCAAGTGGGAGCAGTTCCTGAAGAGCTGAAGTCTGTGGGCAGCCCCCGCAGGCTCAGTTCGGGAAGGACAGCATCTGGTGGGGGGGACCCCACGTGGAGCAGGAGCAGAGAGTGATCTTGAAGGAGTGGTGGAGACAAAGTGTCAGGGACTGACTGCAGCCCCCATTCCCCATTCCACTGTGCCATTCAGGGCAAGGAAGTGGAATAAGGTGGATGAGGGGAAGGTGGTTTTAGTTTTATTTTAGTTTCTCACTGCTCTATTCTGTTTGTAGTAGGCAATAGGTTATATTAATATTCCCATATTGAATATGTTCTTTCTGTGGTGGTTATTGGTGAATGATCTCCCTGTCCTTATCTCAACCCTCGAGCCCTTTTCATCGTATTTTCTTTCCCTCTTTCTTTGAGGAGGGGGAGTGAGGGGAGTGGTGGAGTCCAGCTGCCCATCAGTGTAAGAGCACCTCAGTGTCAACTTCTTGAATGGCGTAAGGGTCCCCAGAAGCACAGGCTCCAGAAAGAGTCATCAGGAATTCAGGTTGAGTTCCACCCTGACTGGGGCTCTTTTTCTGTGTATTCAGGAGGAAAAGAGAGTTTATGACAGGTGGAAGAAGGGACGGGCAACTCAGAGAGTACGAGGAAGTTGCCAGCATATGCAGAGAAAAAATCAGGAAGGCCAAAGCCCAGCACGAGCTCAACCTGGCTGCTATGGTTAAGGATAATAAAAAATGTTTTTATAAATATATTAATGGCAAGAGGAGGGCCAAAGAGAATCTCCATTCTTTACTGGATGCAGTGGGGAACATGACTACTAACGATAATGAAAAGGCTGAGGTTCTTAATACCTTCTTTGCATCTGTCTTTACTAGCCAGGCCACTTATCCTTGGTGTACTCATCCTCCCGACCTGGAAGGTTGGGATGAGGAGCAGAAGAACACCCCCACAGTTCTGGTGGAAACAGAGACCTGCTGCTCCACCTGGATTGTCACAAGTCCCTGGGGCCAGATGGGATCCATCCAGTGGTGCTGCGGGAGTTGGCAGATGTAATTGCTGGGTCGCTCTCCAGCTATCAGCAGTGATGGTCATCCAGAGAGATTCTGAATGACTGGAGACCTGTTAATGTGATGCCCATCTATAAAAAGGGTTGTAAGGAGGACCCAGAGAACTACGGGCCTGTCAGCCTGAACTTGGTGCTGAGAGAGCTGATGGAACAGGTCATCTTGAATGCAATCATGCAATGCATACGGGACCACGGGGTAATCAGGCCCAGTCAGCATGGGTTCATGAAAGGCAAGTCCTGCCTGACCAACCTCATCTCCTTGTATGACAGGGTGACCTGCCTGGTGGATGAGTGAAAGCCTGTTGATGTAGTCTACCTAGACTTCAGCAAGGTCTTTGACACTGTCTCCCATAGTATCCTCCTGGAGAAGCTGGCAGTCATGGCTTGGACAGGTACACTCTTTGCTGGGTTAAAAACTGTCTGGATGGCTGGGCCCAGAGCATGACGGTGAATGGAGTGAAATCCAGATGGCAACCGGACACCAGTGGTGTTCCCCAGGGGTTGGTGTTGGGGCCCATCCTCTTTAATATCTTTATTGATGATTTGGATGAGGGAATTGAGTGCACCCTCAGTAAGTTTGTAGATGAGACTAAGTTGGGAGAAGTGTTGATCTGCTGAAGAGTAGGAAGACCCTCCAGGAGGACTTGGACAGGATGGATCGATGGGCAGAGGCCAATGGGATGAGGTTCAACATGGCTAAGTGCCAGATCCTGCACTTTGGCCACAGTGGCCCCATGCAGCTCTATAGTCTTGGAGGAGAGTGGCTGGAAATCTGCACAGAGGAAAAGGATCTAGAGGTGCTGACTGATATTCACCTGAACATGAGCTGGCAGTGTGCCCAGGTGGCCGAAAAGGCCAACGGCATCCTGGCTTATATCAGGAATAGTGTAGCCAGCAGGACCAGGGAGGTGATCGTCCCCCTGTACTCTGCTTTGATGAGGCTGCACCTTGAGTCCTGTGTTCAGCTTTGGGCCCCTTGAGGCCCTGAAGCATGTCTAGAGAAGGGTTATGAAGCTGGCAAAGGGCCTGGAACACAAGTTCTATGCAGAATGGCTGAGGGAACTGGGTT
This sequence comes from Anas acuta, assembly GCF_963932015.1. Taxonomy (NCBI): domain Eukaryota; kingdom Metazoa; phylum Chordata; class Aves; order Anseriformes; family Anatidae; genus Anas; species Anas acuta. Next base: position 12,965,342 of record NC_088979.1, read on the forward strand.
GTTTAGTCTGGAGAAGAGGAGGCTCAGGGAGACCTTATTGCTCTCTACAACTACCTGAAAGGAAGGTGTGGAAAGCTGGGGATCGGCCTCTTCTCATAGACAGGTAACTAGTGATAGGACTAGAAGGAATGGCTTCAAGTTGTGCTAGGGAAGGTTTAGAATGGAAATTAGGAGACCTTGCTTCTCAGAAAGAGTAGTCAGGCTTTGGAACGGGTTGCTCAGGGAGGTGGTGGAGTCACTGTCACTGGGTGTGTTCAAAGAAAGGTTGGACCTGGTGCTTAGGGACATGGTTTAGTGGGTGACATTGGAAGTAGGGTGATGGTTTGTGGTGGTTTTACCGTACTGGGCAGCTAAACCCCACAACCGCTCTCTCACTCCCCCTCCTTTAGATGAGGAGGGGGAGAAGTAAAGCAAAGAACAACTCACGGGTTGAGATAAGGATAATTTAATTAAAGGGAAATAATTATAATAATTAAATAAAGACTACCATGAACTAAACAATTTAACTAAGGGGAAATAAAAAGGGAAAGGGGAAAGGGAGGGGAAAAAAGGAAAATAAAAAGAAGGGAGGAAAACAAACAAACAAAATAAATGAAGGCTATATGGAAGTGCAGAGGAAAGAAATTACTCTCTACTTCCCACAAATGAGCGATGATTGACCACATCCTTGAAGCAAGGCCTCAACGCACGCAGCCGGTGTTCGAGAGGAGGACCGACGTCTTCCAAACGAGAGCCCACCCCTCCCCTCTTCTTCCTGTTTCCACCTTTTATTGCTGAGTGTGACATCCCATGGTATGGAATATCCCTTTGATTGGTTTAGGCCAGCTGCCCTAGTGATGTTTCTCTCCTCACCTTTTGCCCACCCCCTAGGAGGGTTAGAGAAAGGCCTAATACTGTGCCACTGCTGCTCAGCAGCAGACACAACACTGGTGTGATAACACTGCTGTTCCAGCTACAAGTACAGAGTACGGCACTGTATGGGCTGCTGCTGGGAAAGTTAACATTCCAGCCAGACCCAATACAACCTCCACCCCTTATTCCATAACATTTGTGTCACACTCAGATCCCCATACTTTAGCATACAAGCATCCTCATCATTATTCCTTGTCCTTTAACAGGACAAGGATTTAATAGGACAAGATTAATAGGCAGGTGTATCTTCTCATTCCATAGGTCTTTCTTGGAAAACGTTCATAAGAACTGTTGATGATTAGGTCTTCATCTGCCAAAGTGGCCACTCAAGGCAGGTGGAGTTGGATGTCTGGACGCGAGCACCAGCTTAGCTCAAGTCCTTGTTGCACTGCCCGGCTCCTTGCAACGTTGACCTGTCGTTGATCCTACAGCATCTTCCTACAACATATAACTTAGATTACAGATTAGTTTTCTCTCAGTGTCAAATCTCCTTGAGGCACACACTTGATATCCCTATTCCTTTGCATGACCCACCAGGTATACCCTGGTCCTTGGGCGAAGACAATCCCACGAGTGGGTTTGCCTTTTCCCGAGGCAGGAGCAACCCACACTGCCTTCCCCATCCACCTTCCTACATGCACTACGGGAACTTTAGCTCCTTTCACAGTTTGTAGGGGTTTTGTTTCGGCAGGACCAGCACGGCTGTCAGACCCCCTATTGTTAACTAGCCAAGTGGCTTCTGGTAGATTTGTGTCCCATTGTTTCCATGTCCCAGCACCTAATGCTCGTAACATAGTCTTTAACAGTCCATTGTACCTCTCAACCTTCCCAGAGGCTTGTGGGTGATAAGGGATGTGGTATACCCACTCAATACCATGCCTCTTTGCCCAGGAGGTAACAAGATTGTTTCGAAAATGACTCCCATTGTCAGACTCAATTCTCTCTGGTGTACCATGACGCCACAATATTTGTCTTTCCAGGCCCAAGATAGTATTTCGGGCCGTGGCATGGTTTACAGGGTATGTTTCCAACCACCCAGTAGTTGCTTCTACCATGGTGAGTATGTACCGTTTGCCTTGGCGGGTTTTTGGAAGTGGTCCAATATAGTCAATTTGCCAGGCCTCACCATATTGAAACCCTAGCCATCTCCCCCTGTTCCAGGGAGATTTTACCTTCATGGCTTTCTTGATTGCAGCACAGGTCTCACACTCATGGGTAACCTGTGTGATGGCTTCAATGGTCAAGTCCACCCCTCAATCACGAGCCCATCTGTAAGTGGCATCCCTCCCCAGATGTCCTGATGTTTCATGGGCCCATCGAGCTACAAACAGCCCATACATGGTTGGACCAGATGATCTTGAAGGTCTCCTCCAACCTTAATGGTTCCATGATTCTATGAAAGCTCACTGTTTTGAACAAAATGTATTAGAAAGGAAAATCTGACATTTTCTCACTGAACTATTGAATTCAAATATTCTCTCCTGTCCTATTATTTTGTATAGAACTCCATCCTTCCATTAGCTGTCCAAATAAGCACTCCCCTGTTACTCTGCAGCTGATTAGATGGTAAAAGAATTCTCACTGAGGCCCTCCATGTGGTTATAGGCAATATTAGTCAAAAGGAGGAAGGATTCCTACCTATAAGGTAGAAAACTGATTATTATAGTACGCCCTTGGAAAGAACCAAGGATGAAGCAGAACATGTCCATGCTAGATCTTCTCAGAGCATTGAGAGGATGTGTATTATAATTTTCATGTGATTGTCCAAAAACTGGACCTGTTAACCCATCAAACAAAGAAGGATTGACAAATTTACGTACTAAGGATCAGAATGGTGGAGACAGCTCATGCCATTGACACATGCATGACACCAAAGGCTCTAGCTTTCTACAAGAAAAATAAAACACACTTCCTACAAGAAAAAAATTGTCAGGGCCCTGAGGGCACGAATGGGCTATATTTTGCATGCCTGGTCTCCTCTGGGTCTCCCTTAACCCCAGTTCATGGCCTAGGACCCCATTTCAGCCCAGCCTGGGGTTGTCAAACCCTGCCCCAGTGACACCATAGAACATTGGTATCCAGCTCCCCGCAGCCCTGCCCTGTCTACCAATGGGTTCTTCAATGCCAGGCCCACTTGCAGGCCAATATCCCAGCCTTGCTTCAGCCTGTCCCTATTGCCAGGGAAGTGCCCAGTTCCCACAGCTGGGGTTGCGCCTGACTCACAGTCTTCAAGGCTGGGGTGGATGGGTGGGTGGGTGGTCCCTTGCTGCCAGGCCAGGCCATGCTGCTTCCAAGGAGACCATTGCCCAAAAAGAGTTATTGGCTCTCGCTGCTTCCTGACAATAATATTTTTCCTGGCATATTCTTCATGGCTACAAATGGTAGGCAAACAATTCTCAGCAGAACATAGCAGTCCCCTGGCACTGCCAGGCTGAGTTGATTTTCCAGTGTCAAAATGATTAGCACATATGTGTGACAATGTGAGGTGGCTGGTTTCCAGGCCAGCTTCCCCACTTATGCTGGAGGCACCAAAGGCAAGAAAGCAAAGCCTTAACAGACAAGTCCACTCATGCAGAAGTTCTAGAGTACTGCTTATCATTTCAAATCAGGGAAATAATACAATTCCATGTTAGTTATTGTTTCAGAAATTCTGGAGTTTTCATCAGATAAATCTATATAATATATATATTTGCATGCAGTGTGCTTAGACATTTTGGCAATGGCTATAAGGCCTTCTTTTGAAAAGATCCATGGATCACTTCCTGTACTGTAAACACCAGTACTGCAAGGTAGCATTATCTGCCAATGGATATGACCAATCTGTGGATCTGACAACTGCTACAAAGACAAAATGAAACACAACATGAGGCAAGCAAGTCTTCTGCACCAGCAGGAACTGAATATTGAGCTAGGGACACATTTCTAATAGGTCTGTGTTCAGTGTGGCGTTAAGGAGGCCAATTTCTCTCCATATAACCTAGTACATATAACTCATATAACCTTGTAACTCCATAACCTAGTACTAGTCTTTAATACTAGTAAGATCCTTGCAGGCACAGGTGAGCAAGACCTGGAATGTCAGACAGACAATTTTCCTGCTGTGATTTGATGGTCTGAACTCCAGAGCATGAGGCTCCATAATGGTACAGAAAATTACTCCCCTCTCCACATTTCCCCATCCAGATTACTTTACTGCCTCTTACAGAACACCCTGCTTCAATGCCTAGGGCTTGCCAAAGGGCCCAGGAGACAAAAGAGGATTGCTCCAGGATACCAGTGAAGGTACTGCCTTAGCATTTTAAATCTGCCACTTCTTTGCACAGAAAAGTACATGAGAAGTCTAGAGACTCTTCCCAGAACCAGAAACCAGTAAAGACAAAGTAACAGTCAATAAAGATTTATGCATTTACTTTTTATTTATTTATTTCCCATTAGCTTCGCCTATGCTTTTTTTTTTTTTCTTTGCAATACACTTGCATCCTCACCTGGCTGAAGCAAAGGATCCATTAAAGACTGTATTCATTTATTTAAATGAAATGCCAAGAGGATGCAGAGCACATATGACAGCAGAATATAACTGGGATGGCAGCATTTACAATTTTTTCTGTCTATAGTAGTAAACTGTCTGTGTTTCCTCCAGCCTTTAAAGACTGTAGCTTTCTACTCCATATAGAATAAAAGTCAGTCCTTCAGTTTCTGAATAGATGCCATCCTTCCACAGTAGGGCAGTCAGCTCCTACTGGAACATGGAGTTTTACAGCAGGATTTACATGTGCTCTCACAGGAGCACCAGAAAGAAGCTGCTGGGATTAAAGCTATGAATACAGAGAAGGCAGATGTGAAGCAGATGAAAAGAAAATAGCATGTAAATGTATGATGGGTCAAGATGTAAGAGCATGCTGCTGGGAATGGAAAGGTTCTATAGATGAAGAGAAATGTTTTATCCTCTGTCTAAATTACATGCACTGTGTTGAATTAATCGTTCTGTGAGAGCAATGATGTTTCATGGAACTTTTTCAGCTCTGATTTTTTATTCGATTTTGGCATAGAAGTTTGAGATGAATATTTACAAGGTGATATATTTGCACAAGAATGGGTAGTTTTCACATAGAAAAGGAAAACAGAACCAGAAACCCTCCTCTTCACGGGTTTTTACTATCTGAAAAATTGGGCAGGAATCAAGAAATTATAATAGTGCATGTTTTTCAGTCTGGACCTATTTTTGTACCTCATTTCTAACTAGACAAATAAACAATGGTCATGCTACTTTAGTCACTCAAACATGATTCACTTTTCTAAGATGTGAATGTTTCTGGGATGATGGTTTATTCAACCTGATAGAGAAAGAAGATAGCTCTTGTCCAGCTGCTTAATGTTCAAAATACTTAGGTGCCTGAACATGGACAGTGTAATCTATTTCTAGTAGTTTGCATTCTGAGCTCAGCACTACAAATTCTGAGCTCTCTTAAAGTACTCAACCTTCCAGAAGAAAAATTGTTGTCCTTTTTTTCTCTCTGTGACATTCTTTCCCCATCTTTGAAAAAGGAACAGCTGTTTTATACCTGTGAATAGAAGTCTCTTTTCTAACTCATTACTAACAGAGATTAGTAGCACCTCTCAAGATGAGAAGTGAAATGCTTGTTGAGGCTAAAGGCTTTATATTTTAATTTTCTCTGTCTTGACTGTATACTCTTATTTATATTGTTACATCAATATTTCTTTAAACATTATACATTATTTTTATGTTACCCATTCTAACACCCTCTTCAGGCTTGGGAGAATGTAGTAAGAGTGTCATTAACGTATGGTTTGCAAATCAATGGTAATGTTTCATATAATGTTTTTCTAACTTTTATTCAGTGTCTGAAGGCTGTAGGAAAGAGCAAAGTACGTTTCTAAAACTGTGTCTTAGCAAAAACAAAGCTCAGAATTGAGAGGGGGAAACCAAGAGTTTGATCATAACTCCAAAAATGGTAAAGGAAGAGTAGTAACTTCTCTTCCCAGAAATCTACCAATTGTCTTATCCCCTAACCTGGAGGTGCCATTCACCAAATATACTGAAAAAAAAAATATACCCACCTGAACTAAATTGCAATATCTCTCCAACATTTGCAGTATTGCAGACTAATTGAAAATCAGTTATCAATGTAACTTTTATTGTTTGGTTTTGATTAAGATTATATGTTGGCCTGTAAATAGCATTGTGTGCAAACTGATATCTGGTTTATGAAACACTGAAGATTCTGTATGCTTTTTTGACTATATAGAGTTCAATTTCAAGTAGTGTTTTCTTCCTCTATCAACAGTTTTGTTGCAATAGCTCCACTGATTTAATTAGAGAAGTCCAACCTTACAACACCGTGAGCGTGCAACAGAGGGAACGTAAGCAGAAGAATGTAAGCTGGAAATGCATCACTACATTCATGATATTTGCTGAAAAATCATGAATTAACCTTGAATTGAAATGGTGTGCTACAAAAAAAAACTTTTTTTTTTTTTTTTTTATATATCCCCAAATTTTCTATGTTTTATTTAAATACTGTTAACTCAGTTATGAAACATCAAGAAGGGACACTTATAGGACAAATGGATTGAATGAATTGTAGCATTACTTTGTGCATACATCAGCGATAACAAGAATACTAGAAAAGCACTTGTATAACACAGACCAATAATCCTGACAAAACTGTTGAGGAAGCAAATAAAATAAACTATAAAAATCTGATGGATCATATTATGAGAACATACTGGAAAAATAACGTTCTCTAGGGGATAAAGGAAAGAAAAAAAAATCCACAATCAACAAACCCTTGCATTATTTAAATTACGTGAATGAATGGATAGATTAATTATAGGAAAAAAACAAGATCGAATGCTTGTTTTAAAAAATTGGAAATTAGTTGTCATAAAATGAAAGGAGATAAGGCTTAGCATCCAGAAGCAAAAGATAATCAAGAAGGTGAAAAACAATTAACATTATAATAATTAAAAAAAAAAATCTTTTGATAGTTACATTCTGTTAAAAAATCATCAGAATTCTTTTATTTGGGATTAGGTCTTGAAGAGGAGATAAGCAGCAGAAAGTCAAACTAAGCTATCTACCCAAAACTTTCACATCTGACTTTTATATTGCAAAAATCATAGTCTCAGATCAGCCTTTGGTTTTATATTTAAAATATTGCAGTTTACTGAAATCTGTCATATAATAGTTTAGGTAAAATGGCACGGTATAATTATAGTTGTTGACGCTAAGCATATTTGTACAGTCATCTGCATTCAAATTAAGAGTTTATCCTGCTGTATAAGCATTTTGGTAATAATAAACCACTTTTATATCACCTTTATATAAAATGCTTTTGTATTGCATTTATGCTATTTATACATTTATATTTATGATATAAGGAACAAGTACACCAGTCAGGACTAAGTCTTTTAAAAAAATATAATACAAATAATAATTAAAACAAAAACAAAAACAAACCACTATCTTACAATGTGCAAATCATGCTACCTGTTAACTATAGTAGTTACTCACTACACTTCTGACTTGGTAGAGTGTTAATATATGCCTTATCAAAAATCTTACTGTTTGTTTGCTTATTTATAATGTAGCTTTTACTGGCTTTTCATTATCAAACTTAGTTCTGGTTGAAATATGAAATTTAAAAGAAGAAAGAAACAATTATTATCTCTTTCAACAATCCTTACTCTTTTCAAGTAGATTTAAATAAATCATTATATACTACAAGATTTAAAGCCCAAGAAGGATGTAAAGTCTTCTGTAGTACTTATAACACTGCAGTTTAAAGGCAACCTGCTCTGATCCTGTAGGCAACCCTTTTGAAGCTTCTCATCTCAAAGAGAAATTAGCATTTTATTGAAAAGGCTTTTTTTTTTTTTATTAAAACATTTTTAATAAAACTTAAGTAAAAGAAGAGAATTTTCAAATGGCCTTTTGTAAGTGGGAATATCTCTACGTGTACGTTTGTGCTTGTGTAGCTGAAAATATTGTCCTGAGGTCTTTTTCTAATTGAGAAAAGTTTGTTGATGCTGTTATTTGTTTATCTGTCATTTTGGTTTGTTCGTTTTGGTTGGGTTGGGTTTTGTAGTTTTGTTTTGCTTGGGGGAGGGGAGACGTTTTGTTTTCTATCTTTTGCTTGATTTATTTATTTTTATTGTTTGAAGATTCCAAATAGAAGCTCAAAGTAGTGACATTTATCAAGAATTCTTCTGAAGGATACAAGTCTGTGTATTTTTATAAAATAATAGTTTGTGCAAAGAAATCTGGTTTTACACAGCATTTTCAAGCAAAATCATAACACATAGTTATTAAGCCTGACACTATCCTAGTGAATAAAGCAAATACAGAGGAGGAAGGTTTCCCAAAATTATAACTGGGGAGAAAGCTGAGATATAATCTGGGAGTTTTGGTTTAATATCTGACCACCAGGTACACCATTTTAAGGGGTGTTTATCCTGGGGTAGTTTGTTAAATACATAGTTAGCTGCCATGATTCAGAATTTGCCACTGATTTCAAAGAGTAAGCTTAACAGGCAGCTGAGATGTAAATATCACTCAGGTATTTAAAATGAACCACATCACAAAGGAAGGTTAAGATGCAGGTTACATCTGTTTACTTCTTTGTGCCCTACTGCAATAAAGTATTTATACACATGGATAAGATCCCATCTGAGCTTTCTCTTCTCTTGTTGAACAGTCCCAGCTCTCTTATCCTTCCCTCATATCACAGATCACAGAATCACAGAATTTCTAGGTTGGAAGAGACCTCAAGATCATCGAGTCCAACCTCTAACCTAACACTAACAGTCCCCACTAAACCATATCCCTAAGCTCTACATCTAAATGTCTTTTAAAGACTTCCAGGGATGGTGACTCCACCACCTCCCTGGGCAGCCTGTTCCAGTGCCTAACAACCCTTTCAGTAAAGAAGTTCTTCCTAACATCTAACCTAAAACCCCCTGGCGCAACTTAAGCCCATTCCCCCTCGTCCTGTCACCAGGCACGTGGGAGAACAGGCCAACCCCCACCTCACTACAGCCTCCTTTAAGGTATCTGTAGAGAGCGATAAGGTCGCCCCTTAGCCTCCTCTTCTCCAGGCTGAACAAGCCCAGCTCCTTCAGCCGCTCCTCGTAGGACTTGTTCTCCAGGCCCCTCACCAGCTTCGTCGCCCTTCTTTGGACCCGCTCAAGCACCTCGATGTCGTCTTGTAGCGATGGGCCCAGAACTGAACACAGTACTTGAGGTGCGGCCTCACCAGAGCCGAGTACAGGGGGACGATCACCTCCCTAGCCCTGCTGGTCACAGTGTTTCTGATACAAGCCAGGATGCCGTTGGTCTTCTTGGCCACCTGAGCACACTGCTGGCTCATATTCAGCCGACTGTCCACCATCACTCCCAGGTCCTTCTCTGCCTGGCAGCTCTCCAACCACTCATCTCCCAGCCTTTAGCTCTGCTTGGGGTTATTGCGCCCCAGGTGCAGGACCCAGCACTTGGCCTTGTTAAACTTCATGCAGTTAAAAACGTCATGCAGTTAGATACTCCAAGCCATAAAACATTTTCATGTCCCTCTGCTGGACTTGCTGAATTATGTCCATATCTCTCATGTACTGAGCAGCCTAGTGCTGGGAGTAGAACTCCAGGTGTGTTAAGGCTGAGTAAAGCACTGGGGTGGGGCAGAATCACCTCCTTTGATTTGCTGGCAATGCTCTCTGGCTAATACAGCCCAGGAAGTTTTTGGCCTTCTTAGCCACAAGCTCATGTTGCTGACTCATGATCAGCTTGCTGGCCACCATGACTCCCAGGTCCTTCCCTGCCAAGAGGCTTTCCAGCTGGTGTGCCCCCAGCCCATCCTGGTGCCTGAGGTTATTTCCTCCCAGAAGAAGCACTTGGCATTTCCCTTTGCTGAGTGTCATGAGGTTCCTACGTGCCCATAACTCCAATCTGTCAAGACCCCTGTGAATATTAACACAACCCCCCTCTCAGTTTTGTATGAACTTCAAATGCACTGGGGGTACACTGTCCCATCACAGAGGTCATTAATTAACTTGTTAAAAAATACTGGTCCTTATATCAACCTGTGGGGCACACCATTAGCAACATGCCTCCAGCTGGACTTTGTGTCTCTGATCACAACTCTTTGAGTTGATAGTGCAGTCAGTTTTCAGTACACTTCACTGTTCATTTGTCTAGTTCTGTCATTCTTTTTCCATGTGGGTGTGATGGAAGACAGTGTTGAAAATGTTACAAAAGTTAATATAAGCAGCATTTAATGGTATCTACTGAGCTGGTCATCTCATTGTAGAACGCCATTAGCTTGATTGAGTATGATTTCCCTTTCATAAGTCCATGCTGGGTTTTACTGATCAGAATCCTGTGATGTGAAGTGGGCTAGCCAGTAGTTCCTCAGAGCCTCTTTCTTGTCCTGCCCTTCTTGAATGCTGTAGTGACATTTCTTTTCTTCCAGTTATCAGGAATCTCCCCACTGTCCCTCCATCTCCCATTGCCATGACCTATTCACTAGTTCTAAATCCTCAAAATCACTAAGCACTTTGGAATAAATACCTAAAAAGTGGAAAAAAAAAAAAAGTTGATTATTTGTATAGAATGTTTGTCATAGTGTTCGGTATATAGAGCAGTATTTGCTTTAGTGTAATACAACAGATGATATTGAATCAAGATTTCTATACAATGGTGTAATTCATTTAAAGAGGTAAACAGTGCATTAAATGCAACTGTAATTTAAATGTAGAAAACTTCTTGCCTAATTTCTAAGCCCATGGTATAAGGCATTAATAGAAATCTGTGTAAGTTAGACAGGTCTTCCTTTCTTATTCTGTTTTAATTGACAAAACATCTTGGAACTACTCACAAGAAGAAATAGCCGAAGAACAAAGAGGAAAGTAAATTAAGAGGCAGAATCACAGGTGATTGAAAGTCCAGCAATGTAAAATAGATTAAAACTTCACCATAAATAGGCAATAATATGAATAGAAGCAAAATCAGAGTTCAATGTATCATCTTTATAATATGCTTACAAAATTTCAGGGTTTTATCTCAATTTTGCATGTAAAAGAGAACATAGGGAATTACTGAAAAGAAAAAAAAAATCATTTTAAGAGAGCTGCAGATTCCTTGTAACTTGCACTGTTTATTCATCCCCCCTCACACTTTTTTTATTATTCCAGTGATTCTTTTCCCCATCTTTTTTTTTAATCTTTTTTTTTTAATCTTAATCTTTTTTTTTTTTTTTTTCTCCATGGGAGTGACATTACCAGCTGGATAAGATATCTCGAGACTAGAAAAACTCCAAGAAAGAACTCCAAGAAAAAAACTCCAAGAAAAACTCCGCTTCACAATCTCTTTTTAACTCATATGTAGAACATAGTTGAAACAGTTCCTAAAGGGCCAGATGCCTTTATATTATCATACCAAATATAGAACTGTAACATTTTCAGAGGAGAAAATGAGAATGTTTATGTATATGAGTCAGTATTTAAGGAGAGACAATTACTTGCAAAATCACTAATTAGATCTCAGATCTTAGGCAAAACTTGGAGTCTAACATATATATGTTATAGCTTCCAACCTGAGCTCTTTATAGAAGAGCTCAGGTTGGAAGGAACCTTAAAGATAATCTGGTTCCAAACCCCTGCCATGGTCAGGGATGCCACCCACTAAATCAGGTTGCCCTGGTCCTCCTCCAACCTGTCGTTGAATACTGTCCTTGAATACCCACAGGGATGCAGCATCCACAGCCTCTTCAGGCAACCTGTTCCAGTGCCTCATAACCCTCTGAGAGAAGAATTTCCTCCTAACCTCTAATCCAAATGAGCAAAAAGTTGCTCTTCATATTTTTTATACATGCAAGTCCCGTTTAAGTACTGAAAAGCTTCAGTGAGGTCAACCTGGAGCCATCTCTTTTAGGCTGAAAGCCCCAGCCTTTCTTCATAGGAGAGGTTTTCCAGCCTTATGATCATTTTCATGGCCCTCCTCTGAACCTATTCTAACAGCTCCACATCCTTCTTGTGCTGGGGACTCCAGACCTCGATGCAATACTCCAAGTGGAGCCTCACAAGGGCTGAGCAGAGGCAGACAATTACCTCCCTCGACCTGCTGGCCACACTTCTTTTGATGCAGCCCAGGGCGCAGTTGGACTTCTGGACTGCAAACACATACTGCCAGCTCATGTTGAGCTTTTCATCCACTAGAACCCCCAAGTCCTTCTCCACAGGGCTGCTCCTAATGAGTTCTTCCTCCAGTCTGTACTCATGTCTGGGATTGCTCTAGCCCATGTACAGAACCTTGCTTGTTCAACTTCATTAGGTTCATGTGGGTCCACTTCTCAAGCTTGTCTAGGTCCCCTTGGGTGGCATCCCTTCCTTTTATTGTATCAACCATACCACTCAGCTTAGTGTTATCTGCAAATTTGCTGAAGGCACACTCAATCCCACTGCCTATGTCATTCATAAAGTTATTAAACAGTACAGATCCCAGGACAGACCCCTGAGGGACCTCACTCATCACTGGCCTCCACCTGGACATAGAGACATTGACCACCACTCTCTGGGTGTGACCTTCAAGCCAACTTCTTATCCACTGGGTCCACCCATCAAATTCATATCTCTCAAATTTGGAGACCAGGATGCCATGTGGGACCATGTCAAAGGCATTACAGAAGTCCAGGTAGATGATATCAGTCGGTCTTCCCTTGCCAACTGATGCAGTCACTCCATCGTAGAAGGCCACCAGATCGGTCAGGCATGATTTGCAGTTGGTGAAGTCATGCTGGCTGTCTCAGATCACCTCCTTGCCTTGCATGTGCTTTGACGCTGCTTCCAGGAGGATCTTTTCCATGATCTTCCCAGGCACAGAAGTGAGGCTTACCAGTCTGTAGTTCTCCAGGTCCTCCTTTCTACCTTTTTTAAAAATGTGATGTTTCCTTTTTTTCCAGTCACAAGGGACTTCACCTGACTGCCATGACTTTTCAAATATGATGGAGACAGGCTTGGCAACTACATCGGCCAATTCCTTCGGGACCCTGGGATGCATTGCATCAAGCCCCATAGAGTTGTACTTTATTAAATCTTCATATGGTCTCAAACCTGCTCTTTGCTTACAGAGGGAACATGTAAGGCCATGTCCGCTTGCTTTTGTTTCTTTGAAACTTAATCTTCCACCTTCCCACTGACATTTTGAATAAAGTCAGATCCTCAACATCCTCTTTTATTCTAAACCTGAGTTTTCAGAACAATGAATTATGCCACATAGGAGGGAGTTAAACAGTAAGATTGCTTATCCCATGTTGATGGTCCAGCCTTTTACTCCCCAGGGAGCTGTGTCTTTGATATTGTTTCTAAGTATTCATGCTCCCCTTTAAAAGGTTCATCCTATTTAATTGTTGAAAATCAAAAACAGTACAGATCCCAGGGAGGGGAAAACAACAAAGATACAATTTCAGAAACAATCAAAATGTTTACATTTGGGGTAATAACATTACGAAGACTGCACACAGCTTTTTTGCGGATATGTAAGGTTTACGATATGTGCAGTTCACTGTTTAGCTCTAAACGTATGGATACTGACTTATTGATACTGACTACCTAACTGAAAATATTTTAATTTATAATGTAATTATAAGATTACACACACATATATATCTGTACAGCTCCTAGCACAGTGAATAAAAACTGATCAAAATCACATTTTTAATACTACTAATAATGCTACTGTTACATTTAATGGACTGTCAAATGGAGAATAGACTCCTATTTCTGTGATATGTTATTATCACATTATTGTCTACACCTGGAAAAGTCTTTATGGCATTTTAATCCTGCAAATCTGCCTCACTATTAAATACAGATCTAAAAATCTTAACTACCATTCTACATAATTGGCTTCATAAAATATAACTTTTTTTTTTTTTTTTTTTTTTTTTTTATAAACAGACAAGACTGGGTTCATTAAAGACAGAAAACTGACCTGTGCACAAAGAGTGTTAGAATACTCCACTCCAGCAGCTCACCAAAGAAATCCTTGACAATTTAATTTCAAGAAAGAGTAAAGTCTTTTGATAAATTCAAAGGGGATGGTATTAACCTTATGAGGAATAGACCCATAATTTATGAAATAGGTGGAAACTTTACTGCAAAGTGTAGTGTGAATGAGTGTCAGGATCTAAACCATTTGCCCTCCTGTGCCTCTGTATAATATTAGTCTGCTACCACAAAGGGTTGAGAAAGTAGAGTAACTTTACCCTTAGATAATGTTCTACCACTACCTTGCAAGAATGACAAGAAAAATAAAAGGGTTAAATTCAGTAAACATTTAACCAAATTCTATTTAAACATTTGAATTTTACTAACCACTAAAAAAATAATAGAGTCATATATTAAACCCAGCAGGATTTTAAGTGTTTGATCTCAAGTCCATTTTTACCTTTTTGACATTTCTTTCCTTTCCCAAAAGACTGTCTTTTTTTCATTTTTTTTTCTTTTTCTTTTTTTTTTTTTAGTATTTTAATTAAAAAAAAAAAAAAAGGTTTCTTAGGCTTCTTGGTATTTTATATATTTTAGTTAACATGTTGTTCAAGCTACACAGTTATTATGCAGACAACTGGGAGCTCTAGTTTTCTAAAACCCCAACTTTAATATTTCACATTTTCAAAAACTATGATAAATAAATAATCAGCCTTGTAATTACTTTTTTCTTTTTTTTTTTTTTTTCTCTCTCTGTCTCTCTTTAATACCAGAGCTTGAAAAAAACTACAGGAAAATACCTCCAAGGTTTTTATGAAAAACAGCAATTTTTTATCTGTGAACATCCATATACACGTGCTGAGGTTTTGATTTTGTGAAAAGATGTCTACTGCAAATGAAAATGCACACAAATATCAAAAATATCTCAAAGGGGAAATAATAAATGTAGAATAGTGTGTCTGATTGCATTAGACTACTCAATATAAGTAATCTGCCTCCAAAACCAAATGTCAGTGAGTCATTCTATAGTTAAATTGACTCAGTGGTCTTTAATTCTCAGGTACTTCTTGGAATCCTTGGAAAACTCAACTGTGTGGACTCTGTCTTCTGCAGCCAAATGACATGACTTAATATTCATCAGGGATGCATTTGCCACCCAAAACAGAGATATAGAAGATGGGATAGTGCGGTGTGCCAGAATAATAATATCTTTCACATGCAATGTTATTGTACTGCAATTTGTGGCACAAATTGACAGATGCAAGAGTTTAGATATTCTAATTCAAATGTGTATGACCATAGTGATAATCAACAATATTTTTCCTTTGTGACAGCCTAAAGGGGAAATCATGAAAGAATTATTCTTTCTTTGTCTTCTTTGTTTGTTTTCTGACTGCCCACATATCTGTCACTGCTCCAAAAGTATATTCCATAGCAAGGAAGTATGTGCCCTAGCCTTATAGATACATCATTTATCTCTGCTCTTCTATGTAAGCAGGTAGAAAAAAATCCTCTCTTTTCTACTAAGCAGAATATTTCTATTATCCAGCAATATGGGACTAGAGAGATCAAGCAAATGGTCAATAAATTTCAGGTTTTCCAACCTTTACGGGGATATTTACTCATGCAGACAGTGACATATTCCCATCCTGTTCCTTCTCTCACAAAGTAGTTAGTACAATTGATAGAAAAATGCTGGCTTTTCTGTATTTTTTTTTTTTTTTCCAGTTTAAAGCATGCTTCTTCACATGGCATAGATATATTATGACAAACCCAACCCTTAATCCACCTTTGCTAACATACCAACATTACATACTATGCAATGATCTGGAGCCTTAAATCCACCCTATCATTGGATACTTGACAAAGCACAAGGAAGCAGAATGAACATGAACTGGTTCAATTATAGCAAAGGAAGAGTTAAAAATGTTAGCAGATATTTGTTTCTTTACCAGGTGAAAAGCACAGTGTAAGGACTCTGCATTACAATGGTATTTTTATGTCTGAAAGGATAACAAGAAATTAAAACTGTGTGGTTTTCTTATTCCTATCTGAATTAATTACTTTGTTGGGTTATTGTAGTGATTTTTACTCTTGCACTTGCATTGAGCTCTGGTGTGTGCACTGCTGAGAAAATATCTCTAGTACACTTGTAATGAACAGGCTCAAATTGCCCTGTAATGTGACACTTATCATTATTTCTCCCTTTACCAATTGAAAGCGGGAATTTTAATACATTTAAGGTGAGCTGAGGGGAACTGATAGCAAGTCAAATGCCTTTAGTTCCAACCCTTCCTTCACATTTCCCCACATCAAATATTATTACTGCATCTGTGTAAGATGAAGAACCATTCTTGCTCTTATTACATGGACATGTAGTGGTATTGAGTTCAAGACCGACTGTGCCACCCCTGTGAGATTTATAGACTAGCAAAGAAACACATTTCAAAAATCAGTGGCTGAGGCCAGATCGATTCAAGCTGGAAAAAAGGCATATAATTTTAATCAAAAGCTATCAAGGTAGATAGATTCTGCATCCTGTACAATCTACATCTACATCTTCAAAAGAAGCTCGGAATCTTTATAACATACTGTTTATTCAAATGACAATTATTAGGCTAAATCTAGGAATAATGAATGAGATTTTGTGCATCCAAGCACGTTGGATATGATGAACTATTAGAGCCTCTGGCCTTAAAATTTCTGAATAGGAATCTCACTGCATTGACAGTGAATATCAGGGATATGTCATTACTCCTATTGTACAGATAAGGAAAATCTTGAGTTGATGCAGAATATCTGTAGCAAAGCCAGAAATAGACGAAGGACCCTTAAGACTAAGGAGGCAATGCTTTATAGATATTTTGGGACCAATAAATTCATTTTTTCCCCTATGTAGCAGAACTTTATTTCACCTTTCAAAAATACTTATATATTGTATTTGGGTATCTAGAGGTTGCCTGCTTTCCTCCTTTTACAGCTTTTAACTGTCTGGTATTTGAGCATGATATGTAATATATAAGAAAGGAAACTGAACTGGCACGTCTATGATTTAGCCCTTGTTCTATTTCTTCACAGATTTCTCATGATTGGTGCTTACTGTCACATCATTACTAATTGACTTCTCCTTCCTGTAGCAGTAGGATCTCATTCATTTACCCATTTCAGCTACACTCGGTAGTCAACAGACTCCCTGTACTCATTCCTTTTTTATGAGAATTAGTGTCAACATTCCTCCTGGAAAAGAAGCATAATGCTCATGTAGAATTGTTCCTGCTGTGCTGAAGATATGTTTACAATATTTGCTGGAGGGTTCAGTTTAGGAATTTAGCAAGCATGTGCATAAGTTCTAGTTTCCATCCCCACAGTTCCTGCCAATATACTAAGTACAGTCAGCATTTGCAGATGTATAGCTGTCCAGCAGATAAGATGATGCCACTAGGTATTGTGTAGCTATTGCCACCAGGGATATTATATGTTGGAACCAGCATTTCCACACAGGCCAGGAGGCTAAAGTCTTACAAACTCATTCATGCATTTTCCCTTTTGTATATTTTAAATTAATACAAAGACCCAAGGCAGTCCTATTGTTCCTCATACCATACTGTCTGCTGCTTCTCTGAATCATTTAGTGTATAGCTATGACTAGCTCCCTGCAGGCTCAAAACTGATCTACATTGACCCTAATTGGCTTAGAAAGTCTGCCAGGATCACAGCATAATATCAACTAGCTGTTTGCTTACCCTGTATTATTATATTAAGATTGTAGCATGGAGCAAAAACTAATCAAAGTTAAGATTTTATTGTTCAGGATTTAAAAACAAGCAAACAACTACAACAACAACAACAACAACTAACAAAACATAAAGAAAGAGACCAGTAGAGCTTATTCTAGTTTAAGACAATGTCCCAGATGGATCCTGATTGACCCAATTAATTGAAGGTCCTAATTTGGGAGGATGAATGGTGTGGGTACTGTCTGTTGTCAGAGGATAGAGAGAAGCACTTCTGCTGGGAATAGAGCCCAATTTAATTCTGAATTATCCTGTGGAGGTGCCTTTCTCTCTCCTTAACTGTTAAGTATGCTTATGATTTCAGTTTAAGAATCTCTATTAGGTACATAACTATAGGTGAGATGAATCAAAACTTAAGCAGAGGTAACAAGCAGAATGGAGGTAATTGTGTAAAGCTAGAATAAGAGCAGTACAACAGGTGTTTTCCCTTTTATGCAAAGCTGATTGTGAATCTCTTGATGATACCTATCTGAGATATGAATTTTCTAATGGTTTCCTAACTGAGTACTCACTGAAGGCAGCATAATTATACACAAGACTGGCTGGCATTTTAGGTATTCCAGCAAAATGAAATTTACAGCTCGATAAATATTTTTGAAAAAAATAATTTTCTTATCAGAGAAAGTCCATCCATTACAATTGAACTTGATACTTAGGATTATAAATATATATATAAATATATGTGATATATATTATATATATATATATATATATTATATAAATTCTTATCATATGCTTTAGCAGAAATCTCTCAAACTGGTGTTTCTGGTAAATATCCCAGAGGAAGGGCACTCATCCGGGCTGTCACAGACCTCTGCACTGACTGATTCAAGATTTGAGCCTTGGAATCTAAATATGAATTGTTGGGAATTGGCACAAAGGGTGTGGACATGAGTCCATGGAACAGTTGTTCTATCTGAGCTTGCTTTAAGCAACCAGGAGTAGGCCTTAGCAAATCTCATGGCCTGCTGTAGCTGAGCAAACCAAGCTATCAGGGCAACTATGAGATGTTCCCATGACAGTGTTCCCACGTCATCCAGTTGAGGAATTCAGAAAAATATTGTTACCAGCAGCTGGCTTCAAGGACAAGGGCTACATGACTGCTAATCACAAGGGGGGTTGTTTTCTTGCAGGTGGGGTTGTTTTCTTCACAGAATCACACAGAATCACAGAATTTCTAGGTTGGAAGAGACCTCAAGATCATCGAGTCCAACCTCTAACCTAACACGAACAGTCCCCACTAAACCATATCCCTAAGCTCTACATCTAAACGTCTTTTGAAGACTTCCAGGGATGGTGACTCCACCACCTCCCTGGGCAGCCTGTTCCAATGTCTAACAACCCTTTCAGTAAAGAAGCTCTTCCTAACATCTAACCTAAAACTCCCCTGGCGCAACTTTAGCCCATTCCCCCTCGTCCTGTCACCAGGCACGTGGGAGAACAGGCCAACCCCCACCTCTCTACAGCCTCCTTTAAGGTATCTGTAGAGAGCGATAAGGTCGCCCCTGAGCCTCCTCTTCTCCAGGCTGAACAAGCCCAGCTCCCTCAGCCGCTCCTCGTAAGACTTGTTCTCCAGGCCCCTCTAGTTGTTTGTCTTAGTGCTTTTGACCAATAATCTTGTGTGAAACACTGTCCACCCCTGTTAAGTTCACTATAAAAGTTAGGCTATTCAGGCAATAAAATGGAGCATGATCTGACTCTACTGGTGTCTGTCGTGCTTTCGGCCATGCGTCCTCTAACAATGAATCACTTCTTTGGCTTTCCATTTGGGGAAAGGACAGAAAAGAATGTCCCAAATTTTCACTCTTATGTAGCTTACTAAGGCTCAATATCTTTGTATAAGACAGAAATACCTTATAAGCAAAAGTATTGGCTTTGTTTTGGGAGATCAGACAGTTTGAACCAAAGGCTGACTAGAAGCTCAGGTGATAATGGTGGCTGAGCCATGCAGAGACTGTCTTCAAAGAGCATGAACCAAGGCAAAAATTGATAAGCGAGTCAATACACTGGTCAATGCACTGTAGGGACAAACAACAATCCTGTTAATTAGGAGGGCAAGAAAAGAAATTATCTTGGAATTTCTTGGAATTTGAGAAGAAATTTTATTGGAATTTGAGTGGCTATTTGAAGGACAAATAACTGTCATGCAATAGTGATTCTATGTTGGGAATTGGCATAATTGTTCGATCTAAGCTTGCTTTAAGCAACGAGGGCTAGGCCTTAGAAATCTCAGGGCCTGCTGTAGCTGAGCAAACCAAGCTGCCAGAGTAACTGTGAGAAGCTCCAACGGCAATGACTCCCACATCACCCAATTAAGGAACTCAGAAAATATTGTTATCAGCAGCTGGCCTCAAGGACTAGGTCTACGTGACCGTTAAGCACAAAGGGGGTTGTTTTCCTAACTTCTAATCAAAAGGTGGTGTTATTTTCTTAACGGTTTGTCTGAGTGCTTTTGACCAATAATCTTGTGTGAAACACTGTCCACCCCTGTAAAATTCACTATAAAAGTTGGGCTATTCAGGCAATGAAATGGTGAACCATGATCTTACTCTGCTGGTGTCTGTCGTGCTTTCGTCCGTGCTTCGCAACAATTCTATATTGGTTCTTCTGCTAACCCAGATTATCTATTCTGTGTTCACATATGTTACCATCATAAATGGAGTGGTTGTGCTAAGATGGCTTTTGCACCAAAGACGCAAGAGAATCTTGTTTATGTTCCTGCATCTAAAACTTCTTTTCATTAATTACAAACTTGTGTTATTTAACCACTTAAATTTCAACTTGAACACGTCAAGAAACAGTTGCATTTAACTGAAAACCACTTTGCACCTCTATAAGTTGATTTAGGGAAAATCATAGCATTTAAAAATGGCTAGAAATTGTTTCCTTGAAAAGCATATTTTCATCTTTTTCATCAAGTTCACTCTGATCTATCAACAAATGTTAGCAAGAAGTTTTAGAAGTGACTCATTCTGAATTGCAGTACTGAGATTTGTTTTATAAGCTTACTATACATTTTATCAAAATGCCGTATTTTTAACTCAAAGATCCAGGATCCCTTTATCTCACATCCCTTCCCTTTTCTACCTTGATTTTGGGAAGAAAAACATGGAACCATGGGGCAGTTCAGAAGTAAGCCAGAAGAATCAGGGTACCTTTGAAAGCCAATACACAGATATTTTGATAGGTTAAATTAAGTCTCATCTGACTACAGGGAGAACCTTGCCATTTATGTTATGTGAAAAATGATTCTAGATGTCTGCACAGTGTGAGAAGCTGCTTGGGAGCAGCCAGCTCAATGCATGTAACATGAGTAGTATGTCTGAATAGGTGCCGGACTCAAAGCTTCCTAGCAGATTCATCTGAACTGCAGTTTTCTTTTTTGAGGTTAGTATCTTTTGGTAAAGGGAGGAAATTTATTTATTTATTTATTTATTTATTTATTTCCTGAGAACATTTTGGCAGCCATTAGCTAAGGAAACCAATCTTTCTCTTCAGTTTTACACATGGTTTACCAAGTATATTTATCTGTCAGCTAAGAGCAGCTTCAGGACCACATTAAGCATAAGAGCAGAGTCTACAAAACCAAAAAAATATTATGAGACTGTTTAATCAAACACTGCCTGATGATGTTCACCTAGCAGATGGCTAAAAACAAAACCCAAAAACTTCAACAACAACCAAACACACACACACACACACACACACACACACACACACACACACACAGAAGACAGTATTTCAACACTGGTTTTCTGAATTTGACTTGAATATTTGACTTTGCACCTTCAAAGTTCTTTCAGGGTGTTCATGTGTGTGCATAGTGAGAAAGAAAGATGTTATATAAATATATATCATTCTATAAACTCACTGAATACAGTAAAAAATGAAAGTTTATACAAAACCATCTTTAACAGAATGCTTGAACAGAATGGTTTTCCATCTCACACAAAACATGAAGCACTATATTTGGATACAAAGCATGTACTGCTGCAAGTTACACTGTAATTTAGGCAGAACATAATTTTGAGATTTACAATTAGGAAATCTATTATAGCTTGAAGTACTGAATCTCAAAAATAAATTTTCAGCACTGAAATGCAAGTGATTTAACACCATTGATCATGTGGTACAAAAAGCATTCAGTTGACTTTTAATAGGGAAAGATATAATTAAAGGAAATTATATACAATCTTTCTGTTTAATACAGAAATATATATGCATACACACAATAGGCAGCCAGATAACTTTAACTTCTAGCCTTCGCTAGAAAATTATGGCACAAATAACTTCTTATTTGACACATAATGAGGAAACTTTGTGCTTATACAATGATTTCATTCCAAAACCTTTCCAAATTGTGCCAAGCAGCTCCTCTAATTTAGCGGCTGTGAAAGATATTGAGGATTTTATGAGATTTAATAAAGCTTGAGATAAGAAGCAAGTAAGTGACTGCCCCAAAGTAATGTCAGAAGCTGGTAACAGAGCCAAGGAAAAAGAAAACACTGAAGAGATCATAGAGCCACAGGGAACATCAAGCATCTGTCTAGTCACATCTATCCATCAACTATACCAAAATGTATCCCCAACAGATGGTAGTCTAACTCCCTCTTAAATATCTCCAATGACAGGGATTCAACAGATTCCCTAGAAAGCATTTCTTGTGCTATAAATTAATTAATTATTTATTCAATTATTTATACTGGTCCTGGCTTTTGCTATTACTTTAGTAATTGGTATTATATTATTATTAATTATATTGGTGAATTTTACTGCAAAGTCTTCCAGATTTGATGGTGTCTATTGGGTAGTGATTGAGTTCAGCTTTCCAAACAACTGTGCACCCTCCATGTGACAATTACAGCCAGCTCCTCTGTAGCTTGTTTACGACAGTGCCAAATGGGACTGTGTGAAAATGCTTACTAATGTCAAGTTATATCAAATTTGTAGCTTTTCCCTTGCCCTCTAGGCAATTACCCTGCCACAGAAAGAACTTGGATTGATTTGATATGACTTTTTTGTTGACAAATCCATGTCAACTGTTCCCTACCACCTTATCCTCAGTGTGGATCCAAACTAATTAACAAGCTGTTCCAGAATGTTTTTGGTATTGAGGCTGATAGACCTGTGTCTTCCTTCTTACTCCTCTTCAAAAATAGGTACAATGATTGTCCTTCCTCAGTCTTTAGGGAATTCACCTATCTTCCTTTTGTTTTTGAAAATAATTGCTAATGGCTTATGGATTTTGACTACTTTTTTGAGCACAGAATATAAATACATTGAACTCTGAACTGTTTTAAGCATGTAGTTACAATTAATATCTCCAGAACAAGATTTTAAAAGTCTGAATTTAAGTTTAAGAGTGAGAGCACCTGGTACTTTCCAGAAATTATTGGATGCTCTGAACTTAATTTTTAGATGACATTAGCTTTTTTAATTTTTACAGGAAAACAGATCTGGAATACTTGAAGGCCCAGGGGATTTCTCTTCTGTAATCAGTTTATTCCTACTCCCAAATGTATGTGTCGCCAGCAGCAAGACTGAGCATGTAAAAAAAAAAAAAAAAAAAAAGATGCAGATGCACACACAACACACAAACATACATCCAGCCACATGCTGTGATACACACACACAGATAGGTCAACACAGAAAGAGAGAGAGAGAGAGAGAGCAGAGCCTTTACCAGTACCCATGAATGCACCAGCTGCACTTTAATCATTGTGACCAGCACTGAGGGCTGATCCTGTGTTTCCTCTGCAGGTGCAGATGACACTAAGTTAAGTGCGTGTGTCGATCTGCTCGAGGGTAGGAAGGCTCTGCAGGAGGATCTGGATAGGCTGCACCGATGGGCTGAGGTCAACTGTATGAAGTTCAACAAGGCCAAGTGCCAGGTCCTGCACCTGGGACTCAATAACCCCAAGCAGAGCTACAGGCTGGGAGATGAGTGGTTGGAAAGCTACCTGGCCTAAAAGGACCTAGAAGGACCAGAAGACCAGAAGTACTGGTTGATAGTCAGCTGAATATGATCCAGCAGGGTGCTCAGGTGGCCAAGAAGGCCAACAGCATCCTGGCTTGTATAAGAAGCAGTGTGGCCAGAAGGGCTAGGGAAGTGATTGTCCCCCTGTACTCAGCTCTGGTGAGGCCATACCTCGAGTACTGAGTTCAGTTTTGGGCCCCTTGTTACAAGAAGGACATGGAGGTACTCGAAAGAGTCCAGAGAAGGGCGACGAAGCTGGTGAGGGGTCTGGAGAACAAGTCTTACAAGGAGCAGCTGAGGGAGCTGGGATTGTTCAGCCTGGAGAAGATAAGGCTCAGGGGTGACCTTATCACACTCTGCAGGTACCTTAAAGGAGGCTGTAGTGAGGTGGGTGTTGGTCTATTCTCCCACGTGTCTGGTGACAGGATGAGGCTAAAGTTACTCCAGGGGTGTTTTAGGTTGGATATTAGGAAGAACTTCTTTACTGAGAGGTTGTTAGGCATTGGAGTAGGCTGCCCTGGGAAGTGGTTGAGTCACCATCCTGGATGTCTTTAAAAGACGTTTAAATGCAGAGCTTAGTGATATGGTTTAGTGGAGGACTTGTTAGTGTTAGGACAGAGGGTGGACTAGGTGATCCTGGAGGTCTCTTCCAACCTAGACAATTCTGTGATTCTGTGATTCTGTGATTCTGTGATTCTGTGATCAGGATTAGAGCTCTCTTGAAGAAATACAGACACTATCACTCTCCCATCCCAAGGGCACAGACACATCCATGGGGTCCTCAAGCCACAGCTCCATGTTTTTTTTTTCAGAATCAGTGGTTAGTCCCAGACTTGAGTCTAGACAGATTTGGTCTCCTGCCTGCTAACTAGTCCTGCTTGATGTTCAATAGTAAATCACATATGTGATAGAGAGGTAGGTCACATAGAAAAGAGGCAGGAACAGAGTTTAACAAGAAGACAGGACACACTGCAATGATCAGGTACAAGATTTGGCCAGACAGACCAAGCACTTACTTATATGGGACTTGCTCCTCTTATCCTCTCCTTTACATTTGTCTATAGTAAGAACATCATTAATTCTACTAATTTAGATGTTATAACTTTAATGTGGTGTTATTAAATATTAAAGATCAGAAATAAGTCAAAAACTGTATTTGGAAGATTTGATACAAGACAACTTTTTAAATTAAAACTACCTAACTACCTAATTTACTTTTTACTATTTTTTTACTGTGTCTTCTCTTATTGGAATACAACTCTAGGCTGACAGAGCTACTTGTTTGGCTACTGCCTTTAAAATAACAGGAACTGTTCGATGTGGACTGCTTTTATACCCTCTTATTTCTTTCACATTAAGAGTCATATTGCTTCAGAAGTTATTCCATTCTGCGTAACTCTACTAGATAAATTGAAAGATTTCAAGCATATGAAATGGAGTAAATAGATGTCAGCATGACAGAACAGAGCTGTGAGAAATAATATTTTTAATGAGGATGTTTTTCTTTCTCAGACTAAAGACATACCAATGAGCAGATCTAAAGTATGTAACTTCAGCCACCATGGTCAACTAAACAGATTCTGTCCATGTCTCTGCAGCACCTTGTCCTCTGAGACATACCAGAACATACCTCCATTGTTTTAGTTCTATCAGCCACATATTTCTTTGGTTTATAAAAACATTTTAGGAAGAAATTTGAGGTCCATGTGAAGCCCTATATGGCTGAGTACAGGAGTTTTGCACAGCTGCATGCTCTTGCACTGTATCATGCAACTGAGGTGAAGCTCACAATAGACGGAGTTAATAAGGTGCTGTGGAAGGTTATGACTTTTCTTAGGCATCTTCTTCCACATAGTAAACCCATTTCAGAATCTAGTTGTGTGTTTCTAGATTAAAAATATTTTTTCTGCATAAACCTATATAATGAGATGATGAGGATTCTCTACAAATAAAGTAGTAATTGGTTTGTGATTTCTGATGCCCAGACCCTACAAATGCTCTGATTTGTTATATACTGGAAACATGAGAGGATGTGAAATGAATGTCTTTAAATGTAGGAATATTTAGAGTTTTTCATGTCATGTTTAATGATAGATATTTTCCTTTAAAGTTATATCAATTATTTTTACTTATCAATTCTTCTGATCCAATAAAATTATCTTTTTAGAGTCAGGATGAGAACTGTGCTGTTCCTTATAATTCACAACAACGTGAGGAACTTAGGGTAGGATTCAGCTTACCTAACTTTAATCTTCTAAACATTAAGCATCGCACCTCCGGGATTTGTGCAGGCCTTCTCTATTGTCAAGAGAAAGAGACAAGTATGTCCTGAGGACAGCTTGTGCTATCTATCTCAGACAGAATCTTAGTCATTGATAAATTACTTTCTGGGGGTGTCTCCCTGCATGAGCTATAGATGATGTCTTGTCAACTAGCCTAAACGTGATGTTTAACTTTCATGAGGTTAAAGTACAATCAATCCAGCCTTTGTGACTAAAAATCCAGGATTTTTTGTTTACTAGAATATTTCATTCATTGAGAAACTTCAGGTAGCAGAGCAGCTCATTTATAAAAATGATAAATAGTCAAGTTAACCTGAATTCAAGAAGCATTTGAACAACACTTTCAGACGTATGATCTGATTTTGGAGTGGTCCTGTCTGGAGCTAGGAGTTGAACTCGATGATCCTTGTGGGTCCCTTCCAACTCAGCATACTCGGATTTTATGATTCTCTGATCAGTGTCAATGGTTTCAGATTTTGGAGATCAAAAAGTTAATTTTCAGATATTGCAAATTTTAAATTCTGAATATAAGAGATCTCTCTTACTCCAGTTTATACTGGTTTCAAAGTTAGTTATATCATGCTAATTATATTAGTGATGCTATTGAAAATGTATATGAGAGCACAACCGAGAGTATAAATATTCTTAATCTCAGTATCAGGGACATCTAAAATAATCTTATACTTGCTCCTTATACTGACAGCTTTGACACCTATATCCTGACTCATTTCTCTCCATACTTTTCAATCTCATAAGAAACTTGTATTTTTTTTTCTTTTTTTCTTTCTCATCAGAAAAAGGAGAAATAAAAAAGATGAAGTAAAAATAAATAAATCACTGATTTCTACCAAGATTTACTCATTGGAGGTAACTAGAATGTTGTACCAAGTTTCATATTCTTCTCCATGATTTTCCTTATGCCAAGCCCAATTCAACTTGGCATTTTGGTGTTTCAGCAGTGCTGGCATTTATTCAAGATGCACCTGCCACTCAGAAGTTTAATTCCTCTGTGTGGGCTTGTTTAAAATGAGAAAGAGATTGTCAAATGTACATTCATTTTTCAATTCTTTCTCTGGAATCATGATTTGATTTGAACACAGAAAAATGACAGATTGAAACACTTGTTAAAAAGTTTTGATGAGTCATATCCTAACACATATTTGTTATAGGCATGGTTTTTTGTGTTTCTATTACTTAGGAAAAAAAAATAAAGTAAAATCAATTTGACAAGAATTATATAAATTTGCCTGATAGCATAAAGAAAAAAAAAATAACATCACATCACTGGATTCTGAATCTATTTTATTTGACTCCTGACTGTGTGGTTAGGGTTGGAAACACCTCCCAGCTATCATTCTTATCCTTTTAAGAATATGCCGCCTGCTGTTGCTGCTGTCATTTTTCCACACATCTTTCCATTCTGCCTCACTTCCTTTTGCAAATAAGGAACCACATCTTGTACTGTGAATGAGAACATCTCCATTGAAGTAGAAGTATTTTTTATGATCTTTTATAAGCATTTTAAAAGAGCTTATGGACTTACAAGTCTGAAGTGTAGTCTTGGAGTTGACAAGGTGACTTTAAAAATCTGTTAATTTTCTGTTTCAGGATGGTCCAATGCATGATTTTGATGTTATAAAATGATGGTGAAAGGAGATATTATGCATGGACAGTGGACATGTCCAGCCATTGATGGGTACTGGGACATGAATAGGGACTAAATATTACAAATTGTTGAATATTTATTACCAAATGGTCCTTTGGAAATCCTCCTGGGGCTGTCTCACAACAGTGGTCACACTCATCAACATGAATAATTAATGACTCACCTGATAGAAATCCTGTACGATTGATAGCTTTGTGAAGCTTTTGTTTGGGAAGAAAAACAGCCCCAAACTACAGGAATAATGGAAATTATAGTCAAGGAAAAACAAAACAAAACATATTGATCGTGCATAATAGACAGCAAACAAAAAGATATTGAAATAGTTAGCTACATTTGCTACTGCAGATGCTCAGATGATGTCCACTCAAAAAACAAACAAACAAACAAACAAACAAACAAAAAAAAACAGTCCACCTGAGCTGAATCATGGTAAAGATGAGCAGCTCCAGTCCTAATTCTTGTTTCAGTCATGTCGCAGTTTTTAACCTGAACTTCTGCTTAGGTCCCTGGCACAGATAGTTTCTGCAAACTTCCTTAAAGCATACTAAACAAAATTTGGTTCCACACAAAGCAAAGCAGATAACATCCCATGCCCTTTTCTTGATCTATTTTTATCTACGAACCCATGGAAAAAATGTGCACCTGTGAGAAAGAGGTTAGTTCCAGTCACAGAATATACATTTAATATAGGGGTGCCTTAATTGTCATACTGAGTTTGACTCTAGTGAAAGGAAGTGTTTTCACTTTTTTTGTTGTTTGTTTTTTGTTTTCCCTTAAGCTAAAATCATTCCATTTTATGCAGGATCAATGAACATTCATTTGGCACAGAAGACAAAGTGAATATGATGAAAATGGCTGATACATTTATCTGGGAGACAAAAACGACCACTTTGTAAATACTTTAATATTCAGTATTGATTAGATTAATGAGGAACCTTCAGGTCTTTTTTTTTTTTTTTCTCTCTCTCTCTCTCTCTATATATATATATATAAGAAAAATATAAGAAAAATATAAGAAAAACCCTTTACTTTGGGGGAAAGGAGGACGTGCTGGTGTTTTCATTGCTGGCTGTGATCTAGGCGTTGAACCTGTTAGCATTCCTAGCATTCAGATGACTAACTCACAGTGTAAGCTACAGAGGTAGCCAAAGTATCTAAATCTGTGCTTTCATTAAGCACATAGCTTAAAAATTAAACACATCAGTAATCAGCATGAGTCTGTCGTTGGCTTACTCCAACCTGGACTTCCAAAAAGGTGGAGAGATAACAGTCCTTTGTATTTGTTGATAAAATGAGATTTTTTTTATTATTTTTATTTTTTCCCTGATCATCTATTACATGTTCACAAGGTGTTCTTAGCTGAGTTCTTAAGGCAAAGACAACAAATATATATATATATCATATACCTGATATGATATATAAAAGTGAAAGTGTGTGGTAATCAACACTTCCCATTGTGTGTTCTTAAACAAGACAGAAAAACTTAATCCTTAAAGTAAATTAGCAACTATAAATTTCAGCTAGATCAGATACAAATTTGAGCTATAACAGATAACAGGTAGACCAATAAATGGAGGAGGATAACATCCTTAAATATTCAATGTATATATGGGAAAACAACTTTCAGTTTGTGAACTGAAATAATTGATTGTAACTATACAAAATAACCACAAGGTGGAGAAAGACAGAGCAAAATTACACAGATGAGCCCTGATATAAAAATAAATTGTAAAATTATACAGTATTCCCACTGGATTTTTGTTCTGAAGGAGAGAACATTGGCTTAGTCAACAGTTGTTGCATGATGGTTATTGATTTGAATGGATGATTTTGTCTTAAGGCCAACCTCTGTCAAAAACAAATGCATGGGCTGCTTAAAGAAACTGCTAGGAGCATGCAATGGCAGCTCAAAATATGCTAACAGGCAGATTTAGCTAAAGAAGTGATTTATGGAGACTGCAAAGACCTTGTAAGAAAATAACTTTTACTTTAGAAATATAACAGTTTTGCAAAGAATAAAACAAGTGCCTGTCCTTAACTATTCACTGTATTTATTTTCTCTTTCTTATATTCTTCACCACAGAAAATATGCCAGAGGCCTTTTATTAATAAAAGCCAAAAGGCACAAGTTATATAGCTGATTCATAGGATAATATAGATCTTCCATCATACCAGGGGATTTCAAAATCTATGTGAAAAATAATTATCATTAAAGTGCAAAAATGTTTTAATGCAACCACACCAAGGGATTTTCGGTATCCAGGCCTAATGAAGAAATAAAAGTGCTTAGGGAATTGTTGTAAATGCACCCCCAAAATAGGTTTGCTTGCCATATATTTTATATAATTAGACTTCTATAATAGACTTCTATTATGACTATTAATTTGAGATGTTTGGTATGGAAACTGAAGTACACTTACTGTTTTTCAACATACTATGTTTTAGGGACATTGACAAAAGACATATATTATCTAATCCATGAAGAGCATGAATAGCCTAAGTAAAGGCAGAATCATACTATTTTTATTTTAACAAAACTAATTAATAGATACTCCTACAATCTACATACATATTAATTCCTAACACATATGAAACTGTATCTTGTATGGACAGTGGTTACTTCGTTTACAAAAATAAAAAATAAAAAATTGTAATTCTGATTCCTATGAGAAACAGAGCCATAAGATCACACAATTTCTGTATGTATATGAGCTAGTCTACAAGTTCTTAACAATTTTTGAACCTGTTGCCAACTTCAGCTGCATCAATATCCAAATCTGTTGTGTGCTCACATAGCTCATGAAAATGGGTGCCTAAGTAAGAATATCTTCATGGAAGAAAGAATCTGATATGAGTACAATACATAATACACTGGGGAATCAATACAGGAAAACTTTATTATGATCTAGGATTGGAGAAAGATTCATGTAGACTTCATGCTTTATTAAACATGAGAGAATCTAAATATCAGTCCATGTTTTTCTATCATGTGCAATTTCTAACATTAAAAAAAAAAAAAATTAGATTTAAAAAGTCTCCAACTCTTCCATACTGCTGACATTTATAAAGTCATTTTACCTCCTTCCCCTCCCCTGCTACCGTTCCCTGAAGCCTAAGAGAATGTGCATTCCAGTGGAAGCTTTAATTTCATTCATTTATAAAGTCAATCAACCATAAGGTATAAATCCATAGAAAACAAGGTTTAATTAGCTAGTAGCAGAACTTTGGGTTCAGTATGAGTCTGCATTTCATTGCATATCCTTTTGCCATGCTACTTGAGCAGCAACTGAGAGACCACCTATGAAGAGTTTTTCAAAACTATTGGATAAAAAAATCATCGATTTTATTTAAGATGTTAAAAGCATCTTAAATCATTGTATTGCAACAAGCAGCTCACAGATCAGCTAAGAAGGGAATGTATTGGAAACAGTACTTTAGCACTGAAGGAAAACATGATCTGTCATACAAAGGAACATATAGAACATATCAAACATCATCAGATGTTAGCTTGATGTGATCTGTAGAAACACAACAACATCCGTTTCCTGCGTTGACTTTGCTATCCACCTTTGCCATTTAAATAGGAAGCTCTTTATCAAACAGTGGCACAAAAATAAATTCCAATGTTTTCTGGGTGTGGAAAACTCAGATGAGTGGTCTTTAAAATAAATCATTGAAAGCCTAGATTTCTTTTTTTCTTATCACTTAGCACTTTCAATTATTTGCATTTTCAATTATTTTTCTTAGCACTTTCAATTATTTGCTGTCTTCAAAAATCTGACCTTAAATGATATTTATATCTTGCACTGATCATCAAAATACTGAAAAATACTCATTGAATCAGTTAGGCAGAGTTTAGGATATTTGGAGCATTTTTCTTGATGGTAGTTGTTATTTGTTTTTAGTGGAGTGCTTTCTGTGTATCCATGAATTACATCTGTTAGAAATACAAAAAATTCCTGTCACCTTTTCAACTGTCTTTCTATCAAGTGAATTGTCAAGTGAATTTCATTCATTCCCCTTAAGACCACTTTGTACAGTTCACAGATTTGCAAATTAGTCAATCTTTTATACTTAGTTCAGTGTTCACTGATTCTAGCTGACAATCCCTGAAATGTTCTTTGAAAGGTTTCTTTGCCTAATCTCATGCTGTTTTTTTTTTTTCTGTTTCTACCCAAAGGTTATATATAACAACTCCTTTAAAAATATCACAGAATCACAGAATCACAGAATGGTTGAGGTTGGAAAGGACATCTGGAGGTCATCTGGTACAACTGCCCTGCTCAAGCAGGGACACCCAGAGCAGCTTGCACAGGACCATGTCCAGTCATTTTTTGAAGCTCTCCAAGGAGATAGACTCCACAACATCTCTGGGTATCCTGTTCAATTACTCTGTTACCCACACAGTGAAGTGCTTCCTGGTGTTCAGATGGAATATCTTGGGTTCTGTTTTGTGCACATTGCATCTTGTTCTGGTACTGGGCACCACTGTAAAGAGAAAAAACAGTTGACTTTTTCCTAAAAAAAAATGCAAATACATTTTAATGTCTCCGTGTATGTTTTTACCTACTCTCTTACTCCAGTCAAAATTCATATAAACATCATTTTTTTCAGAGTTACAAAGCTAAGAGTTTGCATTTAATCTCAGTTTCAGTGTGGTGCCTTTCCTAGGTATATTTATGCTTAACCACACATACTTGGAGATATTTACCATACCTTTTTTTTATATATTAAATATGTAAATCTCATGACCCTATTGGTCTAATCCAGAATTTATGAATCTCGTGCTACTGCTAAAACAGTTTGTGACATTTGCAGCATGGAGGAGATAATTTTTTCTCTCTGGCAAATTCTTCAAGTTAATGGCAGCCAACATATATTCAATCACTTGCAGGTATATACATGTATATATACTTATATACTTTTTATATATTTAATATATTTTGAAAATAACTAGGTTTATCCCAGAAGTAAATGGAACAGCAACAGATCAAAGCACGTTCAAATAGTTCCAAAAAGAAGCACAAATTAGTCCACTCTGATCTTTCAGTGGTTGCATCTGACTTTCTATTCTTATGTCCTGTAAAGCTCTCAAGTGAGCTAATTGTCCTTTATCCTGTTTTAAATCACATATGTTCAATATTTAATGCTGAAGCCTGTTAAAATGGAAGGTGTGAAAATAACAAGAAAAACAAATTATTTTTAAAATTTTATTTTTGTTCAAGAATACCAAAACCATGTGGACTGTGTGCTTGCTTCTCTTTTTACCCTCAGAGAAAGGTGAAATTACTACAGAATGAAATCAGGACTACTGGAGATTCTAGCTTGGTATAGTTCATAGGTATAAAGATAAACAGCAATTGAATTGACATTTCAGGAATATATTGAAGTATGAGTGCAGTTGAATAACATTTTGTTGTTGTTGTTGTTGTTTTTGTGTTTATTAACCTGGGTGGTAGAAGAATTCAACTCCCAGTGGCCTTTCTTATGTATAGCCTTTACAGAGGCTGAAGTCCATAAAGAAAAAATTATAGAGCAACTTGAAAATTCATCTGCAATAAACCAACAGAACTGGATGGTATTTGCCAGAGTATCTGGAATAGGAATTGGCATTTATGCACTATATCCTTAAAAATAATAATACATCTAGAGGTGGAAAGTTCTTTCTAAGCTACTTCTTTCCTAGGAAGGAGAGTCAGGTGAAAATGGAGGATTAGAACTTGAACATTTCAGTATTCGTTTTTAATAGAGTTGTTGTTCCTGTAGGTACTACATTTTGAGTGATAGGCTCCATTTATGAAACTTGGATTCCAGTTCCTGTTTCAAAACATATTCTTTAATGTGTCCTCCCTCTAAATACGGAATCACAGAGAGATGACTCATGGAAGTCTGATGCAGCAAAGCATTTATATACATGCTTAATTTTAACCACTATAACTTTAACCCTGTCTGCAAGTTAAGAGCTGTATAAATATATACTTTTCTGTATCAGAGAAAGATTACTAGTTTTCTGAAGAACCTAGAAATCTTGCAGATTTAACACGTTCTTAGAAAAGATCTATCCACATCCTGCTTGGCCATATCCACCTGCTGGAAAACATACAAACAAATCCACTTGTATGTTCCTCGTAAGGGGGTGTCGAGAGGCAGGAGACCTTTTCTCCATTAACACCAGTGACAGGACCCGCGGGAACGGAGTTAAGCTGAGGCAGGGGAAGTTTAGGCTGGACATCAGGAAGGGGTTCTTCACAGAGAGAGTGGTTGCACACTGGAACAGGCTCCCCAGGGAAGTGGTTACTGCACCGAGCCTGTCTGAATTTAAGAAGAGATTGGACTGTGCACTTAGTCACATGGTTTGAACTTGGGTAGACCTGTGCGGTGTCAAGAGTTGGACTTGATGATCCTTAAGGGTCCCTTCCAACTCAGGATATTCTATGATTCTATGATTCTTATTAAAAAGTAGAATAGTTTAAGACCTTCATTCCCCTCTCGAGTTCAATAGTATTTATTTTATTTTCTTAAAATTGGTTGTTAAAATTCCTAAAAGTGTCTGATTAATACCATAATGGGTTTGCAGAATGTGTAGAGTACCTGTTAAGAATAATTTCTTCTTCATTCCTTGCCATTTGGATCAGGCATTAGGCAGCACAGCACTGGTGCATTAGATGATATGGTTGCCACTGATCTCAGATAGTCCTATGTCTGCCATTGCAGCATAAAACAAGGACAAAAGATAAGTTTCTGATGTTTGTTTTATATTTTTGGTTGTGCTATCAAAGTTAAGTTCTAAAATGCAAAATGATCTTGTTCAATGCAACAAGAACCTGTTCCTGTTAAATTCTACAAGAATATGTAAGACCAACTGTCATCTGAATATTAGATCAAAAGACAGGAAAAATTTCAAAACCAGTTGATAGTGAGAATTTCAACAGTAAAGACAGTCTAAGCCTTGAAAGCTCATTTAATCTAAAAGAATCTCTAGAATTTTTTGAAAAATCATGGCTAATATTACAACCACTATTGTACTACTATTAATTTTAAACTGCCAATCTCATGCCAAATATTTCTAATTCTTAATCCTAAATTCTATTGCAAATTTAATTCACACTTTCCTCGTTCATCCCATCTAACATAACCTCTAGAAAGTAAAACAACAATAAGCATTAGAGGATTAATATTGAAAGCCTATTAGGAGAGCTGGCTCCCACTTAAAAAACAATTTAGTGTTTCATAACTGGAATTGGAGTTAGCAATATTTGCCATTGGGAATGAGCTTATACTTCTACAAATCTAATTTCAACATACAAAATATGCATCTCTTTTTATCTCAAATGCAAATAAGTTACACAATTTAAGCTCTGAATGTAATGAAAAAGATGTTTTGAAGTCTTAATTATAATTATATTTCAGAGCTTCAAATAGAGTTTTACACGTGCTGCTTTGTGCAAAATTTAAATCCAAGACTGATTCAAATTTGTTTCTGTCATCAACATTTCTGTTTTCCATGGGGAAGTAGTTAATATTTTTGTCTTGCTTCAACAGGAAACTCAACCAAAATGTACATTTGACATTTGGTGGTGTTTCATTGTTCTTGTTGTTGTTTGTTTGTTTGTTTTAAAACTTCTGGTTTCTATTCAAATCAATCATTTGGCTCAAGTTTAGGAGCTTAGCCTTCTTTGAGATGAGACATTTTTGAAAACAAAGATAATAGTATAAATACCTAGCTAGCTACAGAGACTCATAATAAAACCACCAATATACCTTTTTAAAAAATACTTTTGACTTCTAGCCTTATGAACTCAGACTTACTATTCATAACACATTAACTCTTTTTAGTAGAGTCCATATCAGTAAACTTAATGCTTAATGCTGTAATTACCTTTCCTCAGTAATTTTGTCCAAAGCACTATCTATAAACAGATTCCTAAAGAGCAAATGTTTTTGTTTGTTTGTTGGTTGGTTGGTTGGTTGGTTGGTTTTCTGTTATTTTTCTCTTATTTTTCTAGTAATCTTATTTTACAATTTTGCATGTTTTGACTCTTGACTGATTCTGTTAAATTTGAACCCAGTTTTGCCAAATCCTGAACTGGGAGTACTCATTTCTATCTGCAAACTTTGATTGTTAGGATTTCAAAGAGAGTTGTACCCATTCTCTGTTGTTGCTCCCCAGTCTACTATGTACTATAAGGGGTTCAACACAATGAAAAATTAGTTCCTGTATGATTTATGCTTGTACAGAGACAGATTCTCCCCTGGTGTAGCTCTATGATTTCTGACAGAGAGATGCCAATTTAGTGTGCTGAGGATGTGACTTCCACCAGTCAGCAAGGAGCTAAAAGTAAGCAGGATGACTTTCAGGAAGAATTGCAACTATTCATCATTTAAGAATGACTTTGTGAGATTAAAACAGGAAGGAAGAATGTACCATTTTAGCTTTTATGATTTCTACAGTCTCTAATATCTGTACTCGATTGTCTCTCTCTGCATATAAACACGTATCCATATCCAAATACACACAAATATCATGTGTACAGTGATTTAGAAATACTGACATGAGTGACAATCCCAGAGGGAAAAAAAACAAAGAGACTGAAGAAGCCTGTATCCTGAATCCCTATATAATTTTATTGTAGTAAAATAGAAAACAGTAAGGGAGAATTCTATCTACAGAATAACAACAGAGACTGTCTTATGTGTAGGTTATACAATAAGTTTTTCACTTCTTTACAGTGCTGCAGTGTCTTAGCATCTACATAATATTTTCTTATTATGTTTCCTCAAGAAAGTGATTATTTTAGGAATTTGTTTAAAAATAATGACAAATGTTCCAGACTATTATGAGATACTAACACAAGACAACTCATCATTTTATGTTACTTTTTATGGAAGAAAAACATGATACCTTGTGGTGGCTTTACCGTGCTAAGCAGCTAAACACCACAATTGCTCTCTCACTCCCCCTCCTTAGATGAGTAGGGGAAGAAGTAAAGCAAAGAATAACTCACAGGTTGAGATAAGGATAATTTAATTAAAGGGGAATAATAATAATAAAAATAAAAATAATTAAATAATAATAATAATTAATAATAAATGAAAAATAATTATGGACTAAACAATTTAACTAAAAGGAAAAAAAAAAAGGCAAGGGGAAAAGGGAGGGGGAAAAGAAAAAAAAAAAGAGGAAAACAAACAAACAAAACAAATAAAGGATATATGGAAGTGCAGAGGAAAGAAATTACTCTCTACTTCCCACCAATGAGCAATGCTTGACCACGTCCTTGAAACAGGGCCTCAATGCACGCAGCCAGTGTTTGGGAGGAGGACCGACATTTTCGCAATGAGAGCCCACCCCACCCCTCTTCTTCCTGTTTCCACCTTTTATTGCTGAGTGTGACATCATATGGTATGGAATATCCC
Organism: Anas acuta; assembly: GCF_963932015.1. Taxonomy (NCBI): domain Eukaryota; kingdom Metazoa; phylum Chordata; class Aves; order Anseriformes; family Anatidae; genus Anas; species Anas acuta. The sequence continues at coordinate 13,002,389 of NC_088979.1, forward strand.
TTTGGTTGGTTTAGGTCAGCTGCCCTAGTGATGTTTCTCTTCTCACTTTTACTTTTTTCCCACCCCCTAGGAGGGTTAGAGAGAGGCCTGATGCTGTGCCAGCACTGTTCAGCAGTAGACACAACACTGGTGTAATAAGACTGCTGTTCCAGCTACAAGTGCAGAGCACAGCACTGTATGGGCAGGGAAAGTTAACATTCCAGCCAGACACAGTACAGGGATGAAACTAATCTGTAATCTGAAGTGTTTGTGGTGCTGAACCATCAATGAATCAACTTCTCAAGGAACTGGGCCAGTACAGCAATGACTCAAGCTAAACTGGTAGTTGTGTCCAGCACTTCAATATGCTGCTTTTCCTGTCCTGAGTGACCAACTTGATGAATGGTTCCTAAGTCATTGATAATTCTTATGGGAATTCTGGGAAGTGGGAGAGGCCCACTGAATGGGAAGATAGTATGCATATACCTGTTAAGGTACGGGTAATAGTGGTGATTAAAATGTATACATCTTTATGTTGGATATAACAATGATTACAGATATATTAAAATGTGTGGAAACTGGGCATGATGTAAATGCTGTGGAATAAGGAGTGGAAGTTGTACTGGTTATGGCTGGGATGGAGTTAACGTTCCCCACAGCAGCTCATAAAATATTGTGTTTCACACTTGTAGCTAGAACAGTGTTGATATCTCATCAATGTTTTGGCTATTGCTAAATAGTGCTGGTACTTCATCAAGGCTGTCTCTCCAATTTTGCCCCCCACCTTAAAATCCAGTAGGCTGGAGGTGGGCAAGAGGTGGGGAGGGGACATAGACAAGATGGCTGACCCAAAATGACCAAAAGGATATTTCATATCATATAATACTTCAGCAAGTATTCACTCTACACTAGTTCTATGCTTCAGTTTCCAAATCATAAAAGTTTTAAGCATCCAAAGAGATGTAGTAATTATTATAGGTGTACTCTATAGGTGTACTAAAGACCTATACAAAATATTAAGCTCTTCCACATCCAGAGAGTATTTTCCAGTCCTCAAATGTGTTCCAATTCTATTTTTTAATAAAAAGATAACTATTTATTTATTTATTTTTGCAAGTAGCTTATACCCGGTGTCAGGCTCAGAAATTCTGCATTAAGTCTTACTTTGTCATACATTTCAGAATTTGCACACAGTGACATATGTTTCTGTGATAACTATCAGAATATTTTGTCAGAAGAGGATAGACTAACCAGAGAAATATGACCATATAACTAACTATGCAGGCTGATTCCAAACAAGCAGTGGCTCTTAATTATAAGATTATAATATTTGAGAATATGTTTATCTTACTTAAATAATTTCCCTCAGGTTTTACACAGAAGTTTTTTGTTTGTTTGTTTTGTTGTTGTTGTTGTTGTTAACTTCTGTTGCTTACAACTCCCATTTGGTGTCTTAATATAATTTGTATTATGTGATTCAAGACTTTTGATTTGCTGTATTTTTTCCCACATTATTGTATGTCATAAAGAGAAGAAGGGGTACTTTTCAACCATGAAGAAGCCTCCCACAAAAGATTACCCCAAGAACTGCTTGTTCTTTTTTTTTAGAAAGTGACCTGTGAAGGAAGTTTGTAATACATAGGAGCTTTCTATGATTGGAACACAATTTTTCAAACTAAAGTTCTTAGCAAGGAGAGGCAGAAAATGTTCTGTGTGTGAAAGGCAAACCACAGCCAGCTGGTTTAGATGTAGTGTTCGTCCAACCAAAACTAGATGCATACTTCCTAACCTGAAGTGTGGGATCACGCCATCAGTGCACAGTAACAACAGTATTTCAGTTTGGCAAGAACTGCACTGATAAAGGTTTTTACTGGAATGGGTAGCTATTTCGTGTTAAGTCTCATCTCACAAGGATAGCTTACAATTAAAGAAGATGAACACAGAAAATCTGCTAGTTTCTTCTGTTCTGAGTGATCTTTAACAAAAAAAACAAAAACAAAACAAAAAAAAACAACAACAAAAGTTGTGCATTGCTTTATATAAATCTGTAGTTCTCTTATTCTGTCTTGGAGCAAAATGGTTAAATCCATTTATCCATAATCCATAATCCATTTAAGGATTATTCCTTTACAGACTTTTGTGTTGTTTCTGTTGTTTTGTTGTTGTTTTTCTTGCTTCATGGATCTCAAATACTTAAACTATGAATCATAACATATACAGCCATCTGGAACTCTGGGAGAAAATTAATGAAAAATTTATCAGTCTTGGGAGGGTCTTCAATAAGTGTGGTCTACCAAACTATTTCTGCAGTCCCAAGCTTTTGGTCCAGTATGATTGAAATTTTCACATGCCAAAAAATATGTTTTTTAGAATGTTGACAGCTCTAAAAATTTCATCCCTTCTATCTATCGCAAAAGAGCTTTATTAGTAGTAACTATTAGTAGTAACTTTTTAGTAACTGATGGAAAGACAGACTACCTTTTTTCCAATCACCTTTTTTCATTCTTTTTCCTTTCAAATTTTGGTACATAAGGATTTAGGAATGAGGCATTAGTTAATAACATAAAATAAGGTTATTATTCCTCAATCTCTTGTAAAAATTGACTACATTGCAAACTACTTTTTCCTTTTAAGAAAACATATGTAATTGAAAAAGATCGAAGTCAAAATATGTTGACCAATTTTGAAAGGCATCCATTTTTTAATTGAACCAAAATTATATCTACTGGAGAACAGCAGGTATGGAGACTGTTTAAGGTAGACATATTTCAACAAAAAAAGTAGCCACTACCATAACATCAGGATGCATTGTAATTTGTGAAATTTCAAAGTATATTGATATTATACTATATAAATATGTACAAATAAATATTACGCATTTCTTAACTTTAATCAAAATTGAATAAATTATAACTTTTTGGGAACAGTTGTGGAGACAAGTAAAGTTGAAGAAATCGTAGCATATATATAATATTATATAGCAATATAGCAATATTATACAAATTCCACAGGAGTGAACCACCTTTCTAATACAAGTCATATCTATTGCATTTCTGAGAAAATTAATGAATAAATAAATAAAATTTAAAAAATCTCTAACTGAAAGAAGCATATTGAGAAAAATGTCTGCAGTGTTTTTTTTTTTATTTATTTTACAACAGTTATGGTTAGCAGATCAGTCATGAAAGCAAGAATAATCTTGCAGGGGTAGGGTATACTTCAGAACTTTCTTTTTTGATAATTCAGTAATTCAAAGCTGTTATGCATTTCCTGAAAGATTTCGTTATGCAAGCAGAGAAATCCTTGTGATAAGCAGTCATCGAAATTATATGCAGCTCTTCCTTTTTAATACTTAATTAAGAAAACCAAAATTAGAATACTGATTTCATTAAGAGAAGCGTGATGTTCTTTTTTTCAGCAGTAACTATCGAAGGAGATCTTAGAGTATTTAGGCTTCTTTATAGCTGCAACAGTATATGGCACAGTAAATGCAGGAGTCTTATGGTTCTCCAGTTAAGCTGAATATCAAAAATGTAGATTAGACTAAAAGTATTTATCAGTGACCTGATGTCTGAATTCAGTTTTAAAATAAAGATTTTATTATTATTATTATTATTATTATTATTATTATTATTATTATTATTATTATTATTATTATTATTATTATTATTATTATTATTATTATTATTATTATTATTATTATTTTAATGGCAAAAGTTATAAAACATACTTGCTTGATACTGATTTGCTGACTATTGCTTCCTAAGTCAACCATAAGAAAAAAATGATTTTGGAAGATAAGAATTATATCAATGGCTAATGTTCCTTTAAGTTTTCAGGTGTTTCAATAGTTTTTGTGAGCATTCTGTGTGTATTATAACTAATGTCACCACTGTATCTTGTACTCCTAAACATCTGTCATGATAAGATTAGTTCAAACACTTCCCAACTGCTTTGTATTCTGTCTACTTGGACATAGAGCACAGCAGAACCAAAATGAATGTTTGCATTAGTCTTACATTAGTCTGTCTTGACTACACTGCAAAGTATGACAAAAAAAGAAATGGAGGCCCAGTGTGTCTTTATGATTCAAAGTACTGATTTGGGGTGCTGTCTAAACACTTCTAAAATATTGATTCTAAAATGTATTATTCAATATATATCATTTAGCCATTTTGATTACATGGATAATAATAATAATAATAATAATAATAATAATAATAATAATAATAATAATAATAATAATAATAATAATAATATATAATATATAATAATATATAATATATATTATATAATATATAATAATATATAATAATTTTATTATTATTATTATTATTATTATTATTATTATTATTATTATTATTATTATTATTATTATTATTATTATTATTATTTTACTAACTAGGAGCATAATTTTTGGAAGTATTTGAAAACATAGACAAAAGTAGTTGTTTCATAAAAACAAATTTGTTGGCTTATTTTTTGAAGCTTCTAAACAGTAAATGCACAGCTTTTTTAGGGTTTATTGCATAAAAGAGGAAAGTTCCCTATAGATTATTTAACAAACACAAAATACGTTAAATATATTTATTTTGAAGAAGAAAAAATGTGTATATGTATTACTTGTCAAATTATAATTTGTTTTCCTTACTGCAAATTACCCTTTTCAGGATTTCAATAATGCCCTAACAGAGTTATTCTGGCTATGGTAGCAATCTCCACCTTGAATACTAAATCAAGAGCAAACCACTAGATTAATGATAATATAAAAATGATGCAAACAGAAATTGATCCCACAGTCCAGTTATTTACATTTCATACATTCCTTTCATTATTTTCTTTTCCTACTATATCTAGTAATTGTGTCTTGTAGTTTGCTAAAAAGAAAAAAGCTTGCATTTTAAATTTTTATTTTTATAATGTAAATTAAAAATTAATATGTCTGAATAGTAGTAACAAAAATTAGAAAATGTTTTGAATGTTGACCTTCAGATGCCTTCCATGAAATTCCATGAAGATATGGCAAGGACTTGAGAGCCCTGTGTCCTGCTAAGGATAGGTATTTAACTATCTTAGGCTATCTGGAAAATGCTAGCCTTAACTCAGTTCCTATGTCTCCACTGATTTCTGTAGAAAACATTTTTAAAGCACCTTAGGTGAGTGTCAGGTGGATTATATCAATTCAATATTTTGAAGTTCAGTTCTCTTTCTTAAACAAATTAAAAAAAAAAAAATCAGAAAAAAAAAAATCAGAAAACTCTAATCCACAAGTTTGAGATTTCCCATGAAAGGATATGAAAACCTCATACCAGGGTATTTAGCATGGAAAACAGGCCAGCTGAGCAGGCTAAAATATGCCAGTGCAGCTGTTTTTCTGCAAACCAATATATGCAATTATCTGAGCAAGGTGACAAGAACTGCCATCTTATTCTTACTGAAATCATGGAGAAGATGGTTCTCGAACTTATTGAGGCGCACCTGGGGGACAAAGCAGTCATTGGTCCCAGCCAGCATGGGTTTGTGAAGGGTAGGTCCTGCCTAACTAACCTGATTTCCTTTTATGATAAGATCACCCATATGGTGGACCAAGGGAAACCAGCTGATGTGATTTTTTTGGACTTCAGCAAGGCTTTTGACACGGTTTCCCATAGGATCCTACTGGACAAAATGTCCAGCATACAGCTAAATAAAAACATCATACGATGGGTGAGCAATTGGCTAACGGGCAGGGCCCAAAGGGTTATGGTGAATGGCGCTGCGTCAGGCTGGCGGGCGGTCACTAGTGGGGTCCCTCAAGGCTCCATTTTAGGGCCGGTACTTTTCAATATTTTTATAAACGATCTGGATGTAGGAATAGAAGGTATTTTGAGCAAGTTTGCTGATGACACCAAACTTGGAGGAGTTGTGGATTCGAATGAGGGTGGAAAGGCCTTGCAGAGGGATCTGGATAGGTTGGAGAGCTGGGCGATCGCCAACCGCATGAAGTTCAATAAGAGCAAGTGCCGGGTCCTGCACCTGGGACGGGGAAACCCTGGCTGCACGTACAGACTGGGCGATGAGACGCTGGAGAGCAGCCTAGAAGAGAGGGATCTGGGGGTCGTGGTAGACAGCAAGTTGAATATGAGCCAGCAGTGTGCCCTGGCAGCCAGGAGGGCCAACTGTGTCCTGGGGTGCATCAAGCACGGCATCGCTAGTAGGTCGAGGGAGGTGATTGTCCCGCTTTACTCTGCGCTGGTGCGGCCTCACCTCGAGTACTGTGTGCAGTTCTGGGCACCACAGTATAAAAAGGACATGAAACTGTTGGAGAGTGTCCAGAGGAGGGCTACGAAGATGGTGAAAGGCCTGGAGGGGAAGACGTACGAGGAACGGCTGACGGCACTGGGCCTGTTCAGCCTGGAGAAGAGGAGGCTGAGGGGAGACCTCATCGCAGTCTACAACTTCCTCGTAAGGGGGTGTCGAGAGGCAGGAGACCTTTTCTCCATTAACACCAGTGACAGGACCCGCGGGAACGGGGTTAAGCTGAGGCAGGGGAAGTTTAGGCTTGACATCAGGAGAAGTTCTTCACAGAGAGAGTGGTTGCACACTGGAACAGGCTCCCCAGGGAAGTGGTCACTGCACCGAGCCTGACTGAATTTAAGAAGAGATTGGACTGTGCACTTAGTCACATGGTTTGAACTTTTGGGTAGACCTGTGCGGTGTCAAGAGTTGGACTTGATGATCCTTAAGGGTCCCTTCCAACTCAGGATATTCTATGATTCTATGATTCTATGAAACCTAAATGCTAGTCTCTTGGCCTGTGGATTTCTTGTGATAATGAGCTCTTAACTCAGTACTTACACCACAGCTCGATACAGTGTCCAGTTTTGGGGCCCTCAACACAAGAAAGACTGGTAAACCGGAGGATATTCAGGAGAAGCCACTGAGACAGTGGAGGCTGAAGCACTTGCCTTGTGAAGAGAGGCTCAGAGAACTGGGCTTAATCAGCCTGGAGCAGAGATGGCTTTGAGGGACCTAACAGCAGCCCCCAGTGCCTATGACGAGTTATCAAGAAGTTGGATCAATGCTTCATGGCACAGAGACAATGGGCACAAGTTAAAATATGAGAGGTTCAGACAGGATATTTTCCCATGAGGACTGTTAAGCCATGGCATAGATTGCTGAGAGAGGTTTTTAAGATAGGGCTGGATAAAACACATAGCAAACTGTGATCAGAAGACTGGACTAGAGTCCTCCTGCGATCTATTCCCACCTGAATTATCATGTGAGTGTAGTGAGCATGCAGATGCTTTTTAAAAGTACAGAGTACTCCAAAGTGCAGGAAAAGTACAGTAAATGAAATTGGTCAGGACCAATAATAACTGCAATTCAAACAGCAAAATAGAAATAAAATATGTAAGGATTTTCTGTCTTTCTTGATCAAGTCTGCAGCCTCTGAAAGACATCTGTCTTAAATTTCAAAGCAAAGCACGCTTCCATCTTCAAAAAGAAAAAAGAGGTGGCCTTGAAAGGAATACGTAGATAGCCCTAGATATGCCCCTTACTCTATTCAAATGAATAACTCCTTTGAGCTATTCCCTTGCCCAAACACTTCCTGATCTCATTAACCATTATCTCTGTGAAACTAATTGAACAAGAGGACTTATGGCCTGTTCAAAGCTCATTGTTGTGTTTTTTTTTTTTTTACAGAATGATATGGTAACAGTATCAAGAGTAATGTAACACCAATTGATTGATCTTTGCAGATGAAAGAATTATACAGGAAAAACATAAAAAAAAAAAAAGCTCTGTTATTCTGTTATTCTTACTAAGTAAAGCCTGAAATGGAGCTAACACCAGGAATTACATGTATTATTTGGAAGAGGGAACAAGAGATGAAATTTGATAATTTGATACGAGAACACTAATTACTTTCAATAGGGTTTGAATAGACGTATTTAAAGTCTCCCTGATTATCACAAATTGAAAGGCTTTAATAAATGTCTTAAAAATATTACTCCAAGAAGTGATCTTTTTAGGGCTCCAGTCTTTCAGTCTTTTTCCATTCAGCTCTTGCCCTAGTGAATTTAGTTCACAAAACATTTCATTATATCCTTAACCTATGTCATCAAAGGCATTCATCTGCTCACATATAGAGCCCTGTATGTTAAGGAATGCCTTGACTACATGGAGCTGGGCAATGGAGATCAAATGGTTGAGTGTTTCTGAGTAAGAGTCAGGGGAAAGTCCAATAAAGTTGAAGAAGTAAATTCTGCAAGCAGCTATGAGAAGTGTCACAATCACTAGCCATTTTTCTTAAGGGGGACTTAAACTTCCCACGTCTGCTGGAAATACAGTGCAGCAGAGAGTATATAGTCAAGGAGATTCCTGGAGTCTTCCTGATACAGGTGGTTAGTGAGCCAACTAGGGAAGATATTCCACTAGACCTGTCACTGTCTCTGAAGACAATGCTCATGAGATAATAGAGTTCCTGATCCTTGGTGAAGTAATGAAAGTGATTAGCAGAACTGCTATTTTGGATTTCCAGAAGGCAAACTTTGGATTTCCAGAAGGCAAACTTTGGTCAATCAGGTTTCTAAATAGGCAAAAGTTTGCCTTTCTGGAAATCCAAAGCAGCAGTTTTGCTAATCACTTTTCTTACTTCACCAACAATCAAGAACTTTATCATCTTTTCTTTACCTCAGTCTTTAGTGGCAATACCGGTTGTTCTCTGGATACCCAGTACCCTGAGCTAGTGGAAGGGGATGGGGAGCAGGAGAAATGGTTGGTGACCTGGTACAGCACTTGGATGTGTACAAGTCGATGGGGCAAGATGGGATCCACCCAAGGGTACTGAGAGAACTGGCAGAGGAGCTGGCCAAGCCGCTTACCATCATTTATCAACAGCTATCAGGGGAGGTCCCAGTTGAGTGGCGGCTGGCAAAAGTGACGCCCATCTACAAGAAGGGCCAGAGGACTAGATAGTCTGGATAGCCGGGCCCAAAGAGTCATGGTGAATGCAGTCAAGTCCAGTTGGAGGCCAGTCACTAGTGGCGTTCCCTATGGCTTGGTGCTGGGACCGGTCCTCTTTAATATCTTCATCAATGATCTGGACGAGGGCATTGAGTGCACCCTCAGTAAGTTTGCAGATGACACCAAGCTAGGTGCGTGTGTCGATCTGCTCGAGGGTAGGAAGGCTCTGCAGGAGGATCTGGATAGGTTGCACCGATGGGCTGAGGTTCAACAAGGCCAAGTTCAACAAGGCCAAGTACCGGGTCCTGCACCTGGGGTGCAATAACCCCAAGCAGAGCTACAGACAGGGAGAGGAATGGTTGGAAAACTGCCTGGCAGAGAAGGACCTGGGAGTATTGGTTGATAGTCGGCTGAATATGAGCCAGCAGTGTGCTCAGGTGGCCAAGAAGGCCAACAGTACCCTGGCTTGCATAAGAAACAGTGTGGCCAGCAGGGCTAGGGAGGTGATCGTCCCCCTGTACTCGGCTCTGGTGAGGCTGCACCTCGAGTACTGTGTTCAGTTTTGGGCCCCTCGCTACAAGAAGGACATCAAGGTGCTTGAGCGAGTCCAGAGAAGGGCGACGACGCTGGTGAGGGGCTTGGAGAACAAGTCCTACGAGGAGCAGCTGAGGGAGCTTGTCTTGTTCAGCCTGGAGAAAAGGAGGCTCAGTGGCGACCTTATCGCTCTCTACAGGTACCTTAAAGGAGGCTGTAGTGATGTGGGGGGTTGGTCTATTCTCCCACATGCCTGGTGACAGGACGATGGGGAATGGGCTAAAGTTGCGCCAGGGGAGTTTTAGGTTGGATCTTAGGAAGAACTTCTTTACTGAAAGGGTTGTTAGACATTGGAATGGGCTGCCCAGGGAAGTGGTGGAGTCACCATCCCTGGAAGTCTTTAAAAGACATTTAGATGTAGAGCTTAGGGATATGGTTTAATGGGGACTGTTAGTGTTAGGTCAGAGGTTGGACTCGATGATCTTGAGGTCTTTTCCAACCTAGAAATTCTGTGATTCTGTGATTCTGTGATCTCATGGTCATTGTGTTTAAAGACAGTGACAGGGAATGAGAATAAGTGTCTATAATCCAATGGGAAACTATAGGATATACATGTATATGAATATTTGAATACTCATAAATCTATGGGGCCAGACATAATTCATCCAAAGGAATTGAAGTATCTGGTGGAAGTGCTCACCTTGCAGTGGAAATGCACACTTGCAAGAATTAGCCAGCAGTCTTGGCTAAACAGGGAAGTCCCAGTTCACTGGAGGTTAGCAAATGTAACTCCAGTCTACAAGAAGGGTAGGAAAGAGAAAACAGGGAATTGCAGGCCTGTCAGTCAAACCTCGGTACCAGGAAAGGTTATGGAGAAGATAATCTTGACTGTTATCTCACAGCACATAGGGGACCACTGAGTGATGAGAAGAAACCAACACAGGTTTATGAAAGGCACATCCTGCTTGACAAACATGATCTCCTTCCATGACAAGATGACCCATTTAGTGTATGAAGGAAAGGTTGTGGATGTTGTTTACATCCATTTTTAGTAAAGCATTTGACACTCTTCCCTGCAGTTTTCTCCTGGAGAAACTGGCTGCTCATGTCTTGGACAGCTGTATGGTTTATTGGGTGAAGAACTGGCTGGATGGCCAGGCTCAAAGAGTCATAATGAATGGAGTTCAATCCAGCTGGTGGCTAGTCACTAGTGCCACTGTTCGGGTCACAGTATAGGGGCAAGTTTTATTTAACGTGTTTATCAATGATCTTTGATAAGGGGATTGAATGTACCCTCAGTAAGTTTGTAGATGATATCAAATTATGTAGGACTGTTGATCTGCTTGAGGGAAGGAAGGCTTTGCAGAGGGATCTGACTAGACCAATGGGATGAATCCAGTCACATGACATTGGACAAGAGTAATTGATGGGTTTTACACTTTAGTCATGCATGTATGAAGTGGTATAGGCTTGTGTAAGAGTGGATGAAAAGTTGCCCATCAGAAAAGGAGCTAGGGATGCTGGTCAACAGCTGACAGAACATGAGCTAACAGTGTGCCCAGATATCCAAGAAGGCCAACAGCATCCTGGCCTGCATCAAAAATAGCACGGCCAGTAGGACCAGGGAGGTGATTGTCCTGCTGTACTTGGCACCGGTGAGACTACACTCCGGGTATTGGGTTCAATTTGGGGATCCTCACTACAAGAAAGATATTGAGTTGTTTGAGTGTGTGCAGAGGAAAACAATGAAGCTGGTGAAGGGACTAGAAAATAAGTGTTTTGAGGAGCGGCTGAGAGAGTTGGGATTGTTTGGTCTGGAGAATGGAGGCTGAGTGGAGAACTCGTCATTCTCTATAACTGGCTGAAAGGAAGCTGCAGGAAGAAGTGTGTCATTTTTTTTATTTTTATTTTTTTCTCAGGTGACGAGTGAGGAAATAACCTCAACTTGTACCAGAGGAGGTTTAGACTGGATATTAGATATTGGATATTATTGGATATTACCGTTTCTTCATGGAGAAGGTGTTCAAACATTGGAACAGGCTACCCAAGGAAGTGGTGGAGTTACCATGCCTGGAGGTATTTAAGAGAAGCATGAACATGACACTAAGAGACATGGTTCAATGGTGGGACCTGCATTGCTAATTGGTTGAGGGAAGTGATTGTCCCGCTCTACTCTGTGCTGGTACAGCCTCACCTCGAGTACTGTGTGCGGTTCTGGGCACCACAGTACAAAAAGGATGTAAAACTGTTGGAGAGTGTCCAGAGGAGGGCTACAGAGATGATGAAGGGACTAGAGGGGAAGATGTATGAGGAGCAGCTGAGTTTACTTGGCCTGTTCAGCCTGGAAAACAGGAGGCTGAGGGGAGACCTCATTGTGGTCTAAAGCTTTCTCACGAGGTGGAGTGGAGGTGCAGACACTGATCTATTCTCTTCAATCACCAGTGATAGGACCCATAGGAATGGTGTCAAGCTGAGGCAGGGGAGGTTTAGGTTAGACATCAGGAAGAAGTTCTTCATTTTTTTTTTTTTTTTCCTTGTGAGGACACACTTGGAGTACTGCATACAGGTCTGAAGCCCCCAGCGCAAGGATGTGGATTTGTAAGAGCAGGTCCAGAGAAAGGCCACAAAGATGATCAAGGGGCTGGTGCACTTCTCCTACAAAGATAGGCTGAGAGCTGAGGTTGTTCAGCCTAGAGAAGAGAAGGCTCCAGGGCGACCATATTGCATCTTTCAGTACTTGAAGAGGACATAAGAGAGATGGAGAGCAACTCTTTGCTCAATCAGATATTGACAGGAGGAGGGGGAATGTTTTTAAACTAAAAAAGAGGAGATTTTGGTCAGAGGTTAGTAGGAAATTCTTCACCCAGACTGTGGTGAGACACTGGAAAAGGTTTCCCGGAGAGGTTGTGGATGCCCTGTCCCTGGAGGTGTTCCAGGCTAGGTTCGATGAGACCCTGAGCAACCTGATCTAGTTGGTGGCATCCGTGCCTATGGAAGGGGCGTTGAAACCAGACGATATTTAAGGTCCGTTCCAAACCAATCAATTCTATGATTCGATGATTTTATGACTTGGTAGATCAGATGGATGTTTGGACTTGATGATCTGGAAGTTCTTTTCAAACTTTATTATTCTATGATTCTGTGATTCTACATAACCTTAAATATATGTGTAAACACTCTGTGGTACTATGCAACAAAGGCATTTTGTCCTTTCTGTTTTTGTTTGGTTGTTTGGTTGCTTTAAATCCAGACCTTACTCAGCATCCTTTTCCACATCCCAGTGACTATACTTTCAACCATTTTGCAAACTGAGCTTTCAGTAGCAGCTGAAAAAGCAAACAAAACACTGTGATTAATAAGGAACAACAATAGGAAATATTACCAAAAATATTGCATTGCTATTACACAAAAGAGCTAGTATTTTCTGTTACAGCACTGTATTCCAAACGTGAGACAGGCATTACAACTTCCGCAGAGAAGTTTGGAGCATCTTGGGCTATTTACTTAAGGAAGACAAAAAATACAATAGGATATTATGAAGGTATAAAAGCTATAGGTAGGATAGCAAAAGTGGTACAAATGTTTCTATTTATTCTTTCTGATATTGAAGAAGGAATAAGTATTGCACTGATCTAACTGTTTTTTGTTTTTTGTTTTCATGTGTACTTTTTTTTCCCCATTAGATATTTCATATGAATTGTCTTCAGAAAAAGTACCATCAGAACTCGTTTTTCCTTTTTCCAGACAAGTTCTTCTGCAGTCCACCAAGAACTGCTCATGTTACAGCAACTGGGTTTCTGGATATGGGAATTCATCAGAAAGAATTTTGAAAAATAAAAACTTCATTGCCAAATGAGAATGGCACCAATTATATATGTGTATATATATATAAAATATTTTTTGTTTTTCCGTGCAGTAGCTCTACACATAGTATTAGGACTTGTCAGTCTGCTCAGGCTCAGTAGAATACCCTCAGCAGACAAGCTATGGCAAATCTTCAGATTTCAACTTACCAGCAACTTTTTAACTTAAACTTAAAAAAAAGAGGGAAATACCTTGGAAATACCTTCTACATGATCAAATGTCTGGTCAGAACAATCTCTCAGCTTTTTCCAAAAAAAAAAAAAAAAAAAGAACTGCAGTACTATTCTAAAAGAGAAATTTATATTACACAAACTTTTTTTTTTTTGCTTTGTTTCTTTTTTCTTTTATAATTTCATGTTTAATTTCATTCCTTGGATTTTTTTTTTCACATTTTCAAGTTGCAACAAATCAGAAACTTACATACTTAAATATGTGTTCAGTTTCCAGTGCAATGGACCTGTAGACTACTTAGTTTCCAGATATATTGAAAATAGTAACTACTCATTGCTCTGTTTGGATCCAGATTTTCACAACAGAAAATTAAAATCTTAGAATGACATAGGATATTATAATCTATTGTAGTTTTGCTGTACACTAACTAAGGACATTTCTATATTATTGAGAAAAATGTAGCATTTTTGTGTAAAATCTTCAGGAAGGAGTGATAAAAACAAACAAAAAAGCAATGGAATATTTCAAGAGAAATATGTAAAAAAAAAAAAAAGAGTATGTGTTCGGTACTGATCGCTTATTTCTACCCACTAAATTGTAGAAATTGTTCAATATCAGTTCATCTTTGAAAAAATGTAACCTTCTGTAATAATGCCACACTCAAATAGACCTTTAGTGAACTTCTGAGCAAATAATTATCATGTGATTTGAAACTGCCTAGGGTCACTTTTAACTGAAACTCCCAATTTCTCTAGGATTTCAAACAAGGTTAGAAGTATAAATTCAGAATACAAATACTGTAACTGACAAATATCAACTAGTTCCTCTCTTTTTTTTCTTTCCTTTTTTTTTTTTTTTTTTTTCTTTTCCTTGTCTCTTCCTTATTTTGAATATTTAGGTTGCATTGTGACAGGTTTCTAGATATATAAGAAAATCAGGGGGGGAGAATGTATTCATCAATTAACTGAAGTAGGAATACTACATAGTGCCTCTTCTTAAATTCAAAGGCAAGACAGACCTTACCTGTGAAGTTAAAAAAAAAAAAAAAAAAGAGTAAAAATGTGCTGAGCATGCCTATCCATATTAAGTGTCTTGGTTACATCTACAACCTTGCACATTTGTATGCTCACCTTGTCATTCCATAGAATCTGAACCCCTGATATTGAACAGCAGGTGCATGGAGAAAGTATAAAAAAAAGTTAAATCAAAGGTAGAATGGAAGGTCTTATAATGATGACATGAGGAAAACAGGAGATCTAAAGTCAGTTCTTCATATGGTTGTGTGTGTGTGAAGGAGTCACATATCCCTTTTGCTGACCTTTTTCCCTATGTTCCCTATGTGCAAATCATGGAAGATATTTTATCCAACTTTCTCTTTTTCCTTTCCTTTCCTTTCCTTTCCTTTCCTTTCCTTTCCTTTCCTTTCCTTTCCTTTCCTTTCCTTTCCTTTCCTTTCCTTTCCTTTCCTTTCCTTTCCTTTCCTTTCCTTTCCTTTCCTTTCCTTTCCTTTCCTTTCCTTTCCTTTCCTTTCCTTTCCTTTCCTTTCCTTTCCTTTCCTTTCCTTTCCTGTCATTTAGTTTATGAAGCTGGGGGTGGGAAAGATATGTCTTATTGGAGGGTTATGGGGAACAGCACAATGGCACTTGTCAAGTGAGAATTCTCAGCTTTACCAGAATACTGGAAAGTAATAGGCAAAGCAGAATAGAAATGCTCTTATTTCATGTAGCAAGTACAAACAGGTATAATATTACTGAATTTAAATGGGCAACTGAAAGGAGAAGAGCAATCAACACAACAGTAATCATTTTCCATCATTCAGAGACCTTTAAAAGATATAAAGTGAAAGAAAGATCCGACAGCTATTGTATAGTTCTGACTTTACTTCCTGAGGCTGAAAGTCAGTCATTAATGAAATACGCTTTAGTTATATGTATGTGACATAGTTCGTATTTTCTGGTTTCTTTATATCACTTTCCAGTATATGTATATACATACATATATCTGTACATATAGATTATACTATGCATTTATATACATACATATTTTTAACTATAGAATGTTTTAGAGCCTTCTGTCTAAAACAAGCGACTTTACCTTTAAATTTCTTAATGAGCAGTCATTAGATGTAATGTAATTACAATGGTTGATCTGGACAGACTGCTTGCAGTTGCTGTATGTGCTGTATGTATGTAAGTGTCAGCAGATTTACAGTAGTACTTGAGCTCTAGTTTTGATGTCAGATAAATAATTTCAGTGGAGAAAAGCTTTAGCCTAACTTATTATGAAAGAAATCCATGGCACATTAGGAATAGCCCCAAAAATGCCAAATTTCTGGCTTCCTTTATAGCTGATAAAATTTAAAAGACAGGCTAAATTATCCAGGCCTCTTCCAGTAAAAGCAAAAATAGAACAGCACAATGCTGCTGCCTGACAAGTTCTTATTCAGTAGGTAGCTTGATGAGGGCAGCTTCATAAGAAGTTTAGGGTTAATGATGTTTAATTTCTGTATGACTACAGCTGCCTTTAAAATTTGCAAGGTATCTGAAAGGTAATTCACAGATTAACATAAATAGCTCTTAATAAAAACAATCTGCACAAAATAGATACATTTAATTCTGTGTTAAACTTATTGGCACAGAACTGTGAAACTTTCAAATGAAAAGTGCATCTAAACTTTTATTTTTGTAACTCAATATTTGGAATTAACAAGGGAATGACCATATTAATAACATTATGGCTGATTTGTCAGCAAAGCTCTAATTACCTTCTTGCAGGATTCTTTTTCTGCTTTTGCTGGTTCTAGGACAATGTCTGAGGCAAACATGAGATCAGAGAAAACCCAGGTATTTTCAACCTAAAACCAGGACATGATAAAACCAAGATAGTTGTGTCCAGTTGTGAACAGAGTGACTTTGGTCAGTCATTTTGGCAAGTGTAGCTGTCAATACATTCTTCTCATAAACACTGCTCTGTATGCTAACATGATATGATAATTCATTTTTACACCAACATCAGACAGCTCAGTTCTGTAAGAGTAAACAAGTGACTGGCACTTGCAAGACAAAAAATTATGAACCATAAAATACTGAAAGTTAATTAACATTCAAATTTCTGGAAATAAAAATATGTTATAGTACCACATTATTTCAAAGCTCCCAGTAGGGGAAGGTTTTACAGCTTTTCTCCTGTATCTTGGTATCCTGAACAAGGTATCTCACATATCTGAATTATCAACAGAAAAAGAACTTCTCCTATGTAGATGTTTTTGAAGTACTATCCCTGGTACTGATTTGTGAATACTGCATTGTGCTCTGCACAAGCAGGTCTTTAAGAGCAAGTAAGTCAACCAGTTCAAACCAAAGCAAAATATTGCATTTTGCTTAAAATATATATATATATATATATATTTATTTATATAAAATATAAAATATATTTTATATAAAATTAATTAATTAATATAAAATTAATTAAAATTTATATAAAATTTATATATTTTATATAAAATAAATATATATATTTTAATGAAAAAAGGGAGAAAAAAATGAAACAAAGGTAATATCTCTGAAAATTTGCAAAAATTTTACCATCTCAAGATGTCTTTTATTACCCTTGATTTAAACAGACATGAAGACACAGGCATATTTGGAAAATTTTTATTGACAAATCACTCATTTTCACTGGACTTTTTTTTCGCAGGAGTATAAAATACTTGTTTTATTTTGACTAAGATAGGAAATTTAAACTTTAATAATTTGTAATTTCCCTAGTCTTCCTTTTTCTTTTCCCTTCTTAGGGGAAACGGGCTTTAGCATGTTTCTATATTCTAAAATAACACTTTATCAGAAATGCTCTACGATTAAGGAAAGAATTACCACAGAATCACAGAATTGTCTAGGTTGGAAAAGACCTCAAGATCATCGAGACCAACCTCTAACCTAACACTAACAAGTCCTCCACTAAACCATATCACTAAGTTCAACACCTAAATGTCTTTTAAAGACCTCCAGGGATGGTGACTCCACCACTTCCCGGGGCAGCCCAAATGCCTCATGATTGGAAAATATAAGCACTTTTACATCTATAGTATAGTCTTCCCAATATTTTTATTTTCCAAAATTATGTATTTTTGATTTTTTAAGATTGTGATGGCAAGATTCCCAGTAGTTTATATCATTTTAAATAAATAAATAAATAAATAAATAAATAAATAAATAAATAAATAAATATTGATTACAGCACTACTCTGGACTCTCTCATTTTAGTCTCACGTCCCAGTCCTCATCTGCATCCTTTTCCCTCATTATCCTGAATTATGGGACTTCAGCTGCAGCTGCTTCTTTACAGAACTCAGCCCTAAGTAGAGCGTTATCCATCCCCAACAGAGCAACATGGATGGATAAGGATTCAGTAGAAGAGCTAATTTATTACTAAAACTGTAATAAATTTAAAGTATCAACACAGTTAATAGTGAAGAAGTTTTTAAAAATTTTGGACACTGTTCCATCCTGTTTTGAAAATCAAGTAGCACCTGAAAGAAAAGTTTTACAAGTGAAGCAATATGTGGTGCAGGTCTGTGCAGGTGTTATCCATAAATGTCCAAGACCTCAGAACTTAGCATCTGTCACTAAAAAATAGACTTTTAAAGATCAGATAGGGTTACAATTTGAGATCCTGCTATCACAAAAATAAGTTTGTACTGTACTTTCAAATATACATATTTTTGATCATCTCTTCTGTTCATACACAAAAAACATTGAGTTGAAAAACAGTGATATATAGCCTAAAAAGAGTTTGGCAGTTTAACGGGAACCTTAGAAAAAAGTCATAGGATAATTTAATAGTTGTTTTCTTTAAAAGACTATTTAGAAAATATCTGTTACTTTATTTATATTTTAAAACACTGAAATGCTTGATGTGAGATCTTCCAAGGTTGAAATATTGGAAGGAAAAAAATACTTATAAAAAAAATAAAAATCAGTTAATAGTAAACCTCAAAACTCCAGCATCTATCAAAGATATCCTGTCTGGAAGATAAGACAACAGTGCACAAAATTTTATACTGTTGAACGGGTTAAGTTCATATCTGCCAATTCTAAAAATAACCAGAGGAAAACTTCTGTACAATTTTTGATGTAGAATTCACAGAAAATCTTCATGAACTTCTTCAGCATTGTCTAACAGAAAAATAAACATTGGTAAACTCTTTAAAAATGTAACATATAAACCACCTTAATAGGCAGTGACCATAAGAACAAGGTATAAAAAGTCTATTTTAGAAATAGGTATGACATTTTTCCCTTTCATTTGAAATCACTACTATCAGATATTTATTCATTCTGTGGAAGGTTAATATTTAGGAAAAGAGGGAGGATAGAAAATCGCTGAAAAGTAGAGAGTAAAGAAAAAAGAGAAAGACACTCGAGGAGAGGAGAGGAGAGGAGAGGAGAGGAGAGGAGAGGAGAGGAGAGGAGAGGAGAGGAGAGGAGAGGAGAGGAGAGGAGAGGAGAGGAGAGGAGAGGAGAGGAGAGGAGAGGAGAGGAGAGGAGAGGAGAGGAGAGGAGAGGAGAGGAGAGGAGAGGAGAGGAGAGGAGAGGAGAGGAGAGGAGAGGAGAGGAGAGGAGAGGAGAGGAGAGGAGAGGAGAGGAGAGGAGAGGAGAGGAGAGGAGAGGACTTATGTGTTTAACCTCATTGCTAAAACAACTATGGATAGAAATCACAGACAGAGACAAGCTACTGGAAGCTATCTGAAAAGAGTATTGCAGTAGTACTAGTTTATGTAACACTGCTCACCTGAAAAACAACTGGTTTGTGGTGGGTTGAAAATGGAGCTTGGTGCGTGACTGAGGCAGAAAGCTGTAGAAAGCAAAAGTGGGTTGAGGGTAGAAGAGGGCAGAGACTGCTTTGAGTGTGCGGTTGTGTCCCTAAAACAAAACAAAATACAGATTGCTAAACTTTCATCTGAGCAATCAAAAAAAAAAAAAAAGATATCTATTTGTCTTTTTTTTTCCAGTAAATATTGTTATTGGTAGAAATATTTTTATGTTATTTACATAGAAGTAAATGTTATTGAAATTAGTACAATGCTTGAAATCTTTAGAACAAAGGTGCTATGTCAGAATAAAGTATAATTACAAGCATTTTATATTCTTTACCTTCAGTGATGGAGCTGTTCCTTTCAGAGCAGAGGGTCCTTTATACAATTATCACCTGGACGATATTCATCACAGATGTCCTTTGGGTATGCAGCATATGCTCAGAACAACCATGACTATATTCATAAGAATACATCTTTAAGACCACACATTTCACATTCCTGTGATGTTTACAATAAAGCTGTAGTCACTGCAGGCAACATCACAGCCTTGACAAGAACTCATTGGGAAAAAATGTTTTTATCTGATAATGATGTTCAGCTGCAGAAAACAATATCATGACAAGTTGCAGGACTGTTATCCAAGTGTCTTCTAAGTCCAGGTTATGTGTAAAGTTTACCAAAGAGACTGACCTTTCAGATTCTGAACATTTTAAATAACTGCTTTATGACTGTTCATTTCAGCTTTATGCAAGAGTTTGCTGTTGTTGGTGGTGTTAGTTTGTTTTGTTTTGTTTGTTTTAATGGGCATTATCAGACTGGGGAAGAAGCATAGGGAGAAAGAAATAAAAATTAGATCATTTTTCCAGGCAAAGAATTCTTTAAATATGGTTGTCCTACCAGACTTTTTTTTTTTTTTTTTTTTTTTTTTTTTTGTGGGGTGGGGTCATGGTTTCATTTCCTCAGATAAATTATACCATAACTGTCTGAAGGCATTTCTTTGAATTCACTTGTTTGTACCATAATATCACATTTCTCTTTCCCTATTCACTTGCTCATAATTCAGCTGGTTTTGTCTCTGCCTTGTATCTTTGACTTTGTCTCCACTTTATTATATATTACAATCTCAAGTTTCCTCTGACCTGAGACTGTCAGAGGTCTGGCATTATTTAATACTTGACCTTTAAGTCAGATTAAAAATAAATAAATCAAATATTACAGATTATATTTGGCTGTTTGAAAAACAAAAAAGTTCACTGAAAATGGTTCTAGATTAATGTTCTACCATCATGACTGCATGTACCTGATCTCCTTTCAAACTAGAGAAAACATAGACTCATGGTTTGCCTACTGAATTTATCTGGTTATCTGCATAAGTCTCCTTTATATTCATACATTTTCTGAGAGATTTTCTATGTATGTAATTCTGGCTTTTTAGCAAGATAAATTGAGGCATATCCTAATTAAAGCCTCTTCCCTTATTCAGTTGATAGATGGCAATGTTAAAGTCTCACATTCTGTTAATGCTAGAGGTGTCAAAGAACACCTGAAAATATGGTATCAAGTAAGGCAGGAGTGGAAATGAGATTGTCCATTCCCTGAAATATTCTGAAACTTCAAAATCTACAGTAGTGTGCTGTGGGATGACCTAGAGTCTTCACAAGGTTTTCACAAAAAATGAGATCTCTCTGAATAAATTGTCTTTTTCTGGGCTTTGATTTTCCTATATGTATACATATACATGTATATAAGTATCTATGCAGGCATGAATTCAAAACAAGTGTTTAAGTGAAGTAGAATACTGCTGGAACAATTGTTTCTTCCTAGTCTTCTCCATTCTGAAAGTCCAAAAGTTTAGTTTGCTTGCTTTCTGTCTGATGTTTAAAACTGTCATACTAAGATATTAAAAGCAGCCAAAAAAAAAAAAAAAAAAAAGCCTCATTGTGAAGCAAAGCTTTCTTTTCTTTGATTTATATGTTTCTGTTTCAAATAGAGAAAAATCTTTTAGCTTATTTTAAACCAAAATATACTTTTAGCACTTTAAGCTTTTCTTACAAAATAGTCCAAGCTCTGTGAAGAGTTGATTTAGAGCATAAAGCTTTCTGAAAATGGCTTGGATTGCAGGTAAAATAATCTTCTAACAACTCACATTTTGAGGGCAAACTGTACATAACCTCTAGAGCCTTAGTCAGCACCAAGCCAACCGCCAGAGCAAGGACAAACTGGCACCTGCAGTCCTCTGCTCCTGTAAAATGCCTCCTCAAATCTGCCAGTGCTATCTTTGGTCCCTTTTAAACTGACCTGCAGGTGTAGGCTAGAGTGTCTTTTCCTCCCCAAAAGATATAATACAAGACAAAAGATATGATCAGTTTCCATCTTTCCTACACGTCTGAATTTTCCATTCTATGAAAATCACATTATGGGTGTGAAAGGTGAGGAGGGCAACTACTTACATAGTAGTAGTTCATGGCAGAGAGCATAGCAGCACTCTTGGAGACCTAGGTTTATATACATACTCTTTCTGTACTCCTGGAAAGAAACACCACAGTCCTCTAACTGGTGTTAATATGGGTTTACATGGCAAAGTTTTGGTAGCATGGGGGCTATAGAGATGCCCTCTGTGAGAAGAGTCCAGAAACTGCCCCATTGTCAGATAAGAGACACCTTCACTTGGCTCCAAAAGTGACCCATCACTGATCAGAGCCAATGAGCCAGAAACAAACAAACAAATAAACAAACAAAACCACCAGCAGCTAGGAGACAGGGTACTGAAAAGTGAAAGAAAAGCAGCCCTGAAACCCCCAAGGTGAGTGCAGCAGGAGGGCAGAAGGTGCTCCAGGCATATAGCACAAGTTCCCCTGCGGCCCATGGAGAGGCCCCTGGTGGAGCAGGCTGTCCCCCTGCAGTCCATGGGTCCCACATGGAGCAGATCTCCACACTGCAGCCCATGGAGGAGCCCCCGGTGGAGCAGGTGGATGTGGCCTGGAGGAGGCTGTGGCCCATGGAGAGTCCACGCAGGAGCAAGGGGTCTGGGGGGAGCTGCCGCCCACCCGTGGGGGACCCATGCTGGAGCAGTTTGCTCCTAAGGGATGGAACCCATGGTACAGAGCCGTGTGGGAGTAGTTCTTGAAGAGCTGCAGCCTATAGGCAGCCCCTGCAGGCTCAGTTCAGGAAGGACGGCATCCTGTGGGAGGGACCCCACGTGGAGTGGGGCAGAGAGAGACCGTGAAGAAGCGGTGGAGACAAAGCGTCAGGGACTGACCACAAATAGTATTGGTTTTGGTCTAAATGTTAAGAGTAAACTGCAATATCAAGTTCTTACTTTAGTACATGATCTGCATGATATAAACAGAAGGTAAAAAGTTCAACAAACAAACAAAAATACACAACAGAACAAATAAACAGACAAAATTATTTTCTGTGAGGGTGGTTAAACAATGGAACAGGTTTCTGAGATATGTTGTGGAGTCTCCAGCCCTGGAGATATTCAAAATACAAGTAGACATTACCCTGTGTGGAGAATATTCAGACTTGTTATCATCACTGGTAAGCAATGGCCTTGGGCAAAAGGGAATTGAGCAGCTTGTTCTTGTTTATCTCTTATACAAACTCTGTGGATGGGGATTGTAGTGGGTTTACATGGCAAGCATGGCAATGTTTTGGTAGCTGGGGGGGGGGGGGGAGGTGTAGGGGTGGCTTCTGCAAGAATACAGAAGCTGCCCCATATTAGATAAGGACCCCACCACCACTGGACAGAGCCAGGCCAATAAGTAATGTTGTTTACACCTCTTTGAGAGCATATTTAAGACAGAGAAAAACAAAACAAAACAAAAAAAAAACTGTTGGGAACAGCAGCTGGGACAGCTGGGAGAGAGAGGGCAGTGAG
Source organism: Anas acuta (assembly GCF_963932015.1). Taxonomy (NCBI): domain Eukaryota; kingdom Metazoa; phylum Chordata; class Aves; order Anseriformes; family Anatidae; genus Anas; species Anas acuta. The sequence goes on from NC_088979.1 coordinate 13,025,584, forward strand.
AAACTGCCTTGCAGTCACCAAGGTCAGGGAGAAGGATGGGAGAGGTACTTCAGGCACTGGAGCAGAAGATCTCCTGCAGCCTTTGGTGAGGACCATGGTGAAGCAGGCTGTGCCCCTGCAGCCCACAGTGTATCACGGTGGAGCAGATCTCCATGGGGCAGCCCATGGAGGAGCCCCCAGTGGAGCAGGTGGATGTGGCCTGGAGGAGGCTGCAGCCCATGGAAAGCCCCCACAGGAGCAGGCCCCAGGCCGGAGCTGAAGCCTGTGGAGAGGAGCCCACGCAGGAGCAAGGGGTCTGAGGGGAGCTGCCACCCGTGGGGGTCCTGTGCTGGAGCAGTTTGCTCCTGAAGGATGGACCCCATGATATGGAGTTATGTGGGAGCAGTTTTTGAAGAGCTGCAGCCTGTGGGCAGCCCCCACCGGCTCAATTCAGGAAGGACGGCATCCTGTGGGAGGGACCCCACGTGGAGCAGGGGCAGAGAGGGACAGTGAGGGAGTGGCAGAGACAAAATGCCAGGGACTGACTGCAGTCCTCATTCCCTGTTCCTCTGCTCTGCTTGAGGGGAGAAGGTGGAAAGGGGTGAATGGGGGGAGGTGTTTTTGATTTCTTTCCTCTGGTTTTCACTTTTCTAGCTTGCAGTAATAGGCAATAAATTTTACTGTCTCCCTATTCCGAGTCTGTTTTGCCCATCATGATAATTGTTGAGCCATCTCCCTGTCCTTATCTCACCCTTTGAGTCCTTCACATCAGATCTTCTCCCCCTTTCCCTTTGAGGTGGGGGAGTGAGAGAGCAGCTGTGGTTGAGCCCTGATGCCCACCCGAGTAAAACCACCATGGAGTCTTTTTTTTGGTGGGATGGCCCTGTTTTGATGGCAGAACAGAATCTTGAAGTCCATGGTGCCTAGAGTGAAACCTTTTGCTTCCCTATTTGTAAAATGAATAATAAAGTTAAAACCCAAAATATGAAACTGATCTTAATGAAGTATATGCTAAATATATATGAGTATAGTACTCAACTCTTCATCCAAATCATGTTAAATCTCACTACAGGGGATGAACAGATAAGGTTAGGATATAAAACAGTGTCAGGAGTTAGTGTTTAAATTTTAGTGTTAGGAAAAAAAAAAATAGAGTGCAGAAAAAAGGAGACTGGAGGGGATAAGGAATAATTTGGAAACCTAGAAGAGGCTGTGCTCCTTCTCCTCCACCAAGACAGAGACACCTTGATAATCTCTAAGCCTTCATCTTTTGGTGAAGAATACCTGGGATAGCATTTTGCTAGCACTATTATCATATATTTGTGCTATTGCAGTAAGTGTATTTATCAACATCGATTCTGAATCTATCTGTTGCCTAATTAAATACATTAAGCTTTGTGAAACCATCTCACTGAAAGCCCTTAGCAGGGCTCTGAAACAGGCAAATATTTGACTCTGATTTTCTCTTATGGATGGATAACACAAAAGTGAAGACAGGCAGGACTTGTCCCAAACTTCCCCTTACCATGTTAACTCATTACCTGAAGCCAAAAGATGGATAACTAAGTTCTGCCTGCTCTCAAACCCAGTAACAAATATTTTCTTTTCAGGGTTTCAGAAGAGACAAAAACACAAGTACCATTGTTATAGTTCTGCACTTAGAAACCTTAATCTGATAGTTTGAATTGCCTCCCTGTGGTAGTAGATTTGTTCTTGCTTTCGTATGAATGACAACATCATAAGAAGATTCTTTCACCTCAGAAAACAGTGATAGATGATGTCCATAATCACTATGTAATTACATGAGAAAGATGGAGTTGTCAAGTGTTTTGTAATATTGTGGAATTTATCAATCTCAATCTTCCATGTAGAGTGTCTAGGGAGATGCAAGATCTAACAACACCCAAATTTAAAGAATTTATTGGAATAGATTTATTGGAATAATTTATTCCAATTTATTGGAATAAAATTTTTAAATTTTAAAGTCCTCCCTATATATGGATATAGTCTCTGCATAATCGGATACCAGCTAAAACAGGTAGACCAGTATAAACTATATAGAGGGAAGTGCTGTGGGAAACAAAACAATCTTCAACAAGAGCAGGCCATTGCCAACACAAAAACAGACTGTCACACCCACTACAGAGTTTGTATTCCTATGAGAGAATGAATCGAGCCAACATATTATGGGTAAAGAAAATGCTCCTTGTGTTAGATATGCTGGGAAGACTTCAGTAAACTGGATATTTTTATGGGTTTCTGTCATTATGGCGAGTGCAGCCTTCTGAGGCATACAGAAGTAAGAAAATAAAGAAAAGGTATTCACAATAATTTCAAAGGAATAAGTAAATCTCCATGATGTCTTTGTTTCACAGTTGATACCTTGCATGGTTTTGCAGATATCTGTTGGTACATGTTGCCTCATGTCTATGTAGTAGACTGCTATAAGAGTTAATCATCACATCATCCCACCTAAAGCCATAACCCTGTATTTGTGATTTCACAATGATTTAACATGGAAAAAAAAAAAAAAAAAAGTGTAATATTACAATGTATTAGGATTCCAGATGAGAAACAAGTGATAAGAGAAGCGATTTTCTGAAGAAAGAAAACACAGTCTGTAAAGTTAATGAAATGAGCAAGGAAGAAGATGAATGTAGCAGACAGACAGGTCTGAATTGTCAGATCTCTTCCACAGGTGCCACTGATTCATTTTCCTTGTACAGTTCTCTGGAATCTACTAGTTTGCCTTATTCTCACTCCTTCAAAAGTCTGAAACTCCTACCGATTTTTCAGATTTCCCTCCTTCAAGTGAGGGAGCCTAGTTTAAATACAAAGCATCAGCTCATACTGAGCTTTTTGCTGGAAGTTTTTTATATGTTTTTATTTGTTTGTTTGTTTGTCTGTTTTAATTTGTGTGTGTGAATATTTTAACTTCTGAAAGCACTGATAAATTGTGATGAAATACTGGCTCCACTGAAACCATTGATAAAACTAATAGTGGCTTCAGAGAAGTAATACATTCTTGTCTTCATATTCTTGTCTTCCTGTCTTTCATCATTAAGCAAGTTTAGCCTCAGTAATCACCGTATGAGCTTCAAACCTTATATTGTCATATGTCAGACTCCAAGCTACTGATGTGAATGGGGAGGTGAGAAAAGCCCTCTCAGGCCTTGTTGGTCAGGTGACTTGAAAATCTAGAGTGTGGCTGTCAATGGTCAGTTGATGGCACTGTGAGTACTGACTAAAGAATTCTTATTCTTTTGGCCTAGGCCAGTAGTCAAACTTCACAGAGAACTTCACAGTCATGAAATCTTATACAGAGGTCCCCTTACTCACATTTGCTGCTTGCTCAGGTGGTCCTGCAGGAGCCTCTGACACTATTACTACTTCATAAATGTGAAACTACAGGGAGAAGGGAAAAACAAAACAAAACAAAACAAAAACAACAACAACAACACAAGAAAAAAACACATAAATTTATGAAATACATGAGAAATTTTATCACCACTTGGCATAAAGTCTCAGCACTGAAAATTTTAAATACAAACTATGAAGGTAAATGTACTGAAGAGAAAGGTTCTGTTAGGGACCTTCTCTAAACCATCCCTTTTCATCAGTGACTTTTCAATTTTGTTGTGACTTGAAGGCTTGTTGTGAGGTTTTTGTTGAGGCAAATGCGTTTTGCAGGTCCATTACTCTCAGGTGTCTTTTTAGTTTTGTTTTAATTTTTATTTTATTTCACGAGAGTAAGACCTTTCTAAAAAGGATGTCTTTGAGAACTTCTAAATCCAAGCTGTTTTGCATGCTGAATTCATAAGTAACATTTAAATATATATATATATATATATATATGTATATATACAAATGTAACATCTGTTTAAAAATATGACAGCTAAGTCTAGAAGGGAGAGAGGAGGGGAATCGACTCATCGTGCAACACCTGCTTCAGGCTAAAACAGTAAAATTAATTTCATTTTCATAAAGCATCTTTCGTACAAAACATCTCAAAACACTTTATAGAAAAAGATAAAATGACAAGATAACTTGTTATGGAAGAGGTTATTGCAACTCTCACATAGGCAGCAGAGGAAGGAAGCTGAGTAACAGAATGGACTGTGCTATGGAAAAAAAATAATAATTCTAAGGAGGGGGAAGGGGAAAGTAGTATCTTTTCACTGTATAGCAGAAAGAAGAGATTAATACTAACATGAGTGAGAATGGGGGTGAAGGTTGGGATGAGGATAATGATGGGGATGAGGAGACTTACATCTACTGTTTTCATGTAGTAATTAATTTTTATAGCTCTGCAGGACAGGGAACTTCATTTGGCAGAAGAAAAAAATCCTAGTGATAAATAAATAAATAAGTTTAAAAGACTGCCCTAACAACAGAAGCAGCAACTGGATGATGTGAACTGATATTCCAATACTTACTGAGACACTAATACAAAAGCCACCTCTGTTACTTTGATCAAATGCAGCACTTTCCTATTTTTTTTTTTTTTTTGGTGCAATGGTGTATGGGGTATTTTTCAGCAGGTCCATGACTGCTCGAATTCCAGTCTGAATGCTTGAATTATTCATTGAAAGAACAATTTTTCTGTCATCTCTGAAGATCACAAAGCAAGTCAGTGTTAGGGGTATGGTTATGGTTCAAGACTTCGTCCCCAGTGCTGAGCTCCAGGTGTTAGGCAGATGGCACCAACACACAGAAGAAAGGGACAGCAATAGCGACTGATCCAGGAAAGTCAACTCCCATCTATTTTTGATCACTGTAGCATACAAGGAGTATTCAGTGATGTGACAGTAGATGGAAGGAGGATCCATATTCTCTGGGAATGAAACCAAGGGAAAGGAATGCCAATTTTAGAGCAGTGAATTTTCAAAAAGAAAAGAAACAACATGGAACACCAAAGCAGTGACAAGAAGTAGATTAGAGAAGTAAACTGTAGAAAAGAAAATGAACACAATATACTGTACATAGGATTTTTTTCTCCTTTAAATTGTTTACATGGCAAATAAATTGTGACAGACAGATAGACACCCGCTGTGCAGACAAGAGTTTAGCACTGTGCCTCTGTACTGTCTTCCTTTGGAGGACTAGAAGAGTACAGATTCTTCACTTTTCATCAGTTTACTTTCCCTGGTATTTAGCTTCCACGTGTTTTTCCTCTGTTTTTCCCCCCACTCATTCATCTTTCTTTGTGTTGTAAATAATGCATAGGTGGCTTGCCTACTAATTCATTGCCATCAAATAGATTCTTGCAAGAGTGTTAACTTCCATACACAGTCGTGTATTTTGGAGGATATGGATATTTCCCTATGACTGAGAAATACGGGAGTATATTCCCCGAACACTCTATATGTGGCATGGTGCTTTGATCACACTTTCCAAGGAACCAGGCTGAGAGCCAGCATACTGTATGCACTCCCAACTTACTGAACTGCAATGAGCCACCAGCCCTATCCTGCAATTGGCAGCCCTGGGGCAGTCTAATGCACCCAGTTACAATTCATCTGTTTGCCCATATGCCACCTGTTATGTGATAGACCTATGGCAGCAGGGTTGAGACTGATGATAGCAGGGATGCATAGTCATGCAAATATTTTCTTTAAATATATAAATATAACAACAACGATGGTACAAGACTGTAAGCAAAGTTTTTTACTTCTTTATCTGTGGTATATAAAAATCAGAAAGAAAGGTGACATATATACTTAAACATAGTTTAACAAGCCAGATTTACAATTTGATTTGTTTTGAGCCTGTATTTGTAAAGAAAAAACAAACAAACAAACAAACAAACAAACAAACAAAAAAACCCCTTTGTATATTTAAGAAAAAAAAAAAAAGTATTATAAATAGCACATTTTATTACACCATAGTGCTTTCAGATATCATAACAGGCAACCATTATGTAGAACATAAAAATAACATATTCTAGACTTTTCTGTGTAAAGCCACTACCTTACCTTTTAGAAATGTATCATTAATTATGCAATTATATAATTATGCTTCAAAAGTAGTAAAAGTATTTCAGTACTCTACATTTTTTTTTTCTGCAGGCTCCACTTGTAAGAATTCATTTAGTTAAATGTATTTTTTTAATATATATATAGAAGGCATATTTTAGATAGGCAGTAATTATTTTCAGCCCTGCTTGCTGTAAAATAGATTAAGTAATAAGGTAGTGAGGATCCTTTTCCTTTTGAAATGTGGTATGTTTATTTTATTTCTAAATTAACCCCAAGGTGACCTTAAATACACTGTTTAAAGTTTCTTGTAGGTTAGAAATGAGGACACATAGTACCTTATGATTTCATAACATTTATAAATTCAATAGTTAATTAATGTGATTTGATTGAAACGTCCTTTAGAGATGCCCACTACACCACGAGGTTTATGTTACTAATCTCTGAGACCAGTCATTAAATAAGCTAAGGGTCAATGTGAGCAACAGCAACAGTACATATCCCTCGCTATAGTTTCTCCATAGGCTACCAACAGCAGGTATCACACAGGTAGCACTATTACAAACTAGAGAGCTATAGCATGACTAACCCTCTTACTCCTTACAAAGAAATTGGGGAAAGGAAGCCTCGGGCAAAGTACATCCAGGTTCTCCAAAAGAATGGTCTATACAAAAGAAGATTTAATTTTCCAGATCCAGTTAGCACATTTATTGCTCCTCATTATGCTCTATGCTGTTGGTGAGTTGTGTATAAAGAGACATTTCTGCTCTATTTTCTCATGTTCTCAGACTCTCTGTTCCATGAGGAATTGGTTTTGCTATAAAGCTTTGTCATCATTCTGAGACTTCAGCCAAGCCTGGTGGCTCAGTCAAAGCCAAGCATTCCTGTTCAAATCCCCAGATTAGTCTTTATTTTTTTGGTTGTAGAAACGAGGATTTTTGAACAATTAAGCCACTTCTGGAAAGGGAATTAGCTCCTGAAAGGAAGTGGGTGCCTGAAGATATTCATTCTTAATCCCCTGCTAGCAAATTTTGAAACAGCTTTGACAGGTTATCCATGGCATCCATTGACAGTAAGGAGCAAGGGTGGAATTTGAAGAGTTGAAAAGGGAAAGAGCTGAGAGGCTGTACCTTGCATATGAAATGTAGTGATATTTTATCATCATGATAAAATATCCACATCTTTGAGTTTCGCACCACTCTCACCATCTGCAGTTTAAACCCTACTTCAATTCATTCCTTTATATTGTTTACATATTGTGCTATCCTTACTTTTGTTCCTTACTTTTTGTTCCTTACTTTTTTCTTTTTTTTAATTCTGTTGCTCTTGTTAATTGTATTTTATCAATGACACCTGGATGCCACCTTAAAACTGTTTTACAGCATACACACATAACAACATTTTTTGAAGACCCTAATATTGTCACACCTCTCTCCAACCACTGTCAACCTGCATAATACTTAGCTGTCCTAAATGCAGGCTGACCAGCTAAGTATCCCTTTTTAAATTTATTTATCATCATCTTTCATTGTCCTTCTTAGGAGTACAACAAACAAGCATATAAAGGTGTATTTATAATCGATAACATCTCAGTAACTTCAATATTAATTCTACTTTCCTCTTCACCTTAGCATGTTACCTGCATAAAATTGACTTTAATCAGCCAACTTGTTCTGTCAGTATAAGTTAACCATTCATGTGATATATTGCCATGTTTAGCTTCCTTAATAACATACAGCTAATTTTTCCAGCATTGATTGTTACTCTAGATTATACATAGAAGGATTTATGCAACACATATCTCCTACATCATTCTGGCTACAAGATGACAATTAAGATAATTCAATTTCATTTCCATAATACTATAATATTTACGTTATTGAAAACAAGCAGCTAAATTTCAAGGAGTGTTTTGGACTTGAGGTCTGAGTGCAGAGTTTGTCAGTCAGGTTCGCTAAATTTTAAATAGTCTCACCTTAAGTGCAACACCTCTGGGGAAACCTTTTCTCTCTCTTGTCATGGCATTTCCCTCTGTTGACTTATTTAGTATGTCTGCCCCTCAGAGGTGTCGAGAGAATTAATCCTTGTAAAATTATAGTTGGTATATCACTAAAAGAGGAAAGAAAAACTGGGATTTACAGGGGGTTTGGTGTGATTGCACCATTTCTTAATTTGAAGACTAAACATCTGAGAAAAAAGGTTAAAAAAAAAAAGTAACTATGTGAACTTACACAATGACCACTTAATAAGATGTCAACTGCTTCAAAAGTATCTGAAAAGCAATAATTTGGAAGCAAAAGACTTCCACATACATTATTTTACTTTCAGTGACACAAACTACAGAGTTATATCTGTGAAATCTCTATCTAGTCCCCAATCACTAAACCTATTTAGTGTTTTTAAAGTGGTTGATTTAATGATGCTATTAGTAATATCTTCATAGAAGATATGAATATATGCAATTACCATTTGGGATACTCTTTCTCGATAGAAAAAAAAAAAAAAGATAAAAAAACACCTAATTCCACTAATTAATGCTACTTCTGTTTCTGTTAACTGTACACTGTATACATGTTAATAATGTTATTATCAGCAGCAACGAATTTTAATTAACATTTATGTGTAGAAATATAATTAAAAATAAACACATACATTTTGATCAGCTCATTTTGTTAAATTAATTGCTTAGTTATTTCCAGAAGTAAAGCTTTATATCTAGGTATCAATTAACAAGAAACCCACAGTTCACAACAGAAGAAAGTTTTTTTTAAAAAAATCACACATGAAAAAGACATCTGTAGAACCTACCCTTAACTTACCTTATACCCAAAATCAGACCATTACATTAAATACACTGATGAAGACAAAATAGGAATTATTACTACATTTTATTCTGGCTCAGAAAATGTACTCAATATAGTCATAAAGTTAGGAAAAGTCATTATGAAGAACTGGGAAAATAAATAAATAAATAAATAAATCACTGGTCCAGGGCCATCGAGGGGTTTATAGTATAGCAAGAAATTGAATCCAAATGTTATGCAAACTGGTTCAGTGCTTTGACTACAAAACGTTAGAGATATGACTGATCAGTCATTGAGTTTTTATAGAGACTTGAAATGTGCAGCAGTTTCACAGTGTAATATGAGCTTCCTCCCTGCATAAAACCACAGGAGGAGGTTCATGGAATTTGTGGAATTAAAGATATTCTGGAATCTTTCAGTTCCTATTGCTTGTTTTAATCCTCTTAAGGGCATGTTGCAATGACCAGTCCTGAAATAAGTAGATCAATACAGAATGAAGTACTCATTTTCTCATACAGTAAGCATAAACGTTTGACAATATTCCTAGATTTTGTAAACTGATTAGTAAGAGGATTAGAAGCCCCGTTTAAAACCTAGCAAAATGAATGTGAGTCATGTTTGACTCTAAGGAAATTCCAGTTAGGTTCTTTACAGGTGGATCAGCCATAGCTATGTATTCTGGTGATTCCTGTGATATCAGAAATATTCGTACTTTTCTTTAGAAGTTCTAAAGGAAAATATCCATTAAAATATTAGGTACTTTGCAAAGCCCAATGCAAATGTCTAAAAGCAACCTTCTCCACCTTTGAATCATTTGTTATATTACATATATTCAAGACCACATTTATTATGATTGATTTCACTATATAAGCAAACTAGATTCAGCACTTCTATTTAAAAAGGGACTAAAAGTATTAGAAGTGACTAATTCCTTACTATCTACCAGAAGTTTGCTTCTTATTGGCACTTTAGCAATTCTGATCAATGTTATTTAATCCCTGGCATTTACACAGCAAACCCAGTTAGCAAACCTGTATATTTCACTACTTGTGTTGCAAATACCCAGACATAAAGGGACAGCATGGACATGTTGTTGGACCCATGAACCTTTAGTCATATAAATATTCAGAGGGTTGCTATGAATGGACATACAGAAAAAAATGCGTTTCTTCCAGGTACAAGACATGACACACAATGGCACACTATTTGTAAAAGTGTAAGTGTGTTTAACAGCCAAGACACACACCTTTTTGTCACTGTCAGTGTTGCAAAGTAAATCTAAGAGGGCAATAGGAGCTCTCATGCATCATTAAAGAAATTGCTAGTAATCCCTTGAGTCCAACTCTGTTATAATTGACACTGGTGGAGGATGAGGACGTGTCAGGTAGAAAGATGTTCACACACCATTCTGGGATGGCAATAGTGGCAGTTAGCACACCTTCAGACTTTCAAAACTGCTAGGGAAGTCACTGATTGGGGGAAATAGATATAAAGCAGAAAGATGCCATTTTCACAGCTGCTTCTCATAGTATCATGACATTTAAAGTGCATGTTAAAATCCATCAACTACAGTAAAAACATAATTATGCCATTTATGTAGCATTCATTATATACCTAATAGGAGAAGGATTAGTCTACCAGTGTTTTGAATCTGTTATGGAGACAATAGACCAGAATGCTTGGAAAAATGCTATTTCTAAGTTTATTATTCAATTAGCATGTATACTCTCCCTAAGAAAATAAAACCTTTTGAGGGGCACAAAACATTTTTACTGCACATGTAGAGTATGCAATTTAATTCTTAACAAATTGCTTTTGCTTTTAAATTATGCTATTAGTATGCTAAAAAATCCTTACATATTGTCATCACTCTCTAAATTTCACTAAATGGTACTTGGCTATGTATCTGCCAAAATGTCTTTCACACATAAACAATTTTGCTTTCAGTCTGTTCAATTAAAACCAGAAATGTATTTGTCAAAACTTTAATCCTATGCTAATACAAATTCTATAGAACACATTTTAGTTAATTGTATAACTATTTTTTCAATCTTTTCCTGTGGTAAAGATGCTTTACACTAATTGACTGATATTTCACAACAATAACTGATATTCTACTAAATACTTAATGTATCCTTTACCTAATCACTCAGAACTAGCCTGGTATGGAGTAAAAGTCTCTCTCTCTCTCTCTTTTCTTAAAAAATATTTTGAAGTGGGACTTTAAGATGCAGCTCTGAGATGTATCCATATCCACAATTCTTTAAATAAAGAGATCCCCCCACCAAAAAAAAAAAAAATCAATAAAAACACTAAAATACTTTGAAGTTCAAAAGATATTTTTATTGAAACACAAACTAGAAAATTAACCTTTTTAAAATAATGAAAATCGAGAACAAGATTAAACACATACACACACACACCCCTCCCCATTTCCTGTTATGCCCTTGTAGACTGCTTCCTTTCCAACAACAAATCCCATGCTGGCTATTTTCTCTGTCCCTGTGAGCCACTATGAGTTGGCCCTCAGAAGCCTCCACCACACTGCAGCTTCCCTGCGAACTTTGTCTGTGCATCTGTCCATCCTTCCCCATTTGACTTGGAGCAACAAATGAAACTTTTCACAATTTTCTCTACCACAGCAGCTTGATTGCTCCCTGAGAGCTGCAATTTCTCCACATCAGAGGATACCACCTCTCAGCCTGTAGCCTCCAGGGCCAAGCAGCAAAGCCACTATCTATCCAGCTGGGTAGCCATCCCTAATGACAGGAATGTATACAACTGTGCATGAAAAAGTAAATCATTATCCAGTCTGTCACTCTTTCACAAAGGATGCTAGCAATAATAAATAAATAAACAAAACTTTTAAAAAAACCCTTACATCCCTTATATTCATGCTTTGAAAGGAAAACAGATATCTTAATATTCTTTCATTGGTAAAACCATAATAATTTAATTATAATTAAATATAATTAATTTATATTTAATATTTATATATTAAATATAAATATATAATTTAATACAAAAAGATTTTATTATAGATGGAGCTGGTATTGTCTTTGGAGTTGTTCTTGCTTGATACTTCTCTTTAGAAGATTCTGATTGAGGATGCTATTAACTTTACCAAAACTTAACACTCAGTTTGAATTTTTTTTCCACTAGGTGTCAGTCAGGCAGATGACTTATTTATTTTTTTAATGAATGTTTCTGAAAAATTATTCAGACATTTCTGAACACAAGCTAATGCATGTGCTAAGGTTCTCTGATATTAGTTTATAACAAATTCACCAGTTACTTTATGAACGCTTCAGAGTAAGAGCTTGACCTTTTAGCAGAATGTAATTGTAAGCCAAAGGTGTGTCTGGTACAATCTTGGTAATAAAACTACATTTTTCTGTGCTGCAACCTCCTGAAAAATATCTGTCCACAGTAGCTTGGAAAGTCCTTCTAAAGGTTTTTCAGATACATTCCTCATAGCTTCTGTCTTCAAGCTCAGAGTTTTGACTTGTCTGAGCAAGCTTCACATCTGGAAAGTGACTGAACACAGTCACTTTTTGTGGCCTGCCACAATTACAAAGACTGAAGAAGACTTCCGAAATCTCAGTGCCAGTTAATGTGGGATACAGAATGTAAACCTGTGCACTAAGAAGTTATTTTTCTAGTGCTTTAAAGTATATCTTTACTAGTGCTCAATTGATACAGAAGCACAGAAAACATGGGGGAGAAACAAACAAACAAAAAAAAACCCTGCAACATCTGAGGCAAGCACAAAAAGAAGCAACAGGAGGGGTAACTGTTCAGCAAAGCAGCATATTGCAACAAGAAAAATCAGAAAGGGAGTGTAAGGAGGAGGAGGAGGAGGAAAACACTGGCTAATAAGTGAGGAAATTTTGGGAAGAGGAAAATAAGGAACGCTGGGAATTAGAGCTATAAAAATTACATGAGTCATAAATTCTGACCAACAGACATGACAGGTGTGGAAAAGAAGAAGTGAGGAAGCAGGAATGAAAAAGTAGGAATTGTCCTGGAAATTTAGAGGAGCTATGAAGACAGAAAAGAACCAGCTGTGTGAGGATATAACTTAAGCATAGACAGTGAAGGACAGATTGCAATACCTAGAACATAGCTAGTGAAAACTCAGAAGAGTAGTTATAAGTTCACCTCCAAAAAAGAGCCTGGAGGAAAACCCGAATCTAATGACATACTGCTGTATAAATCTGATGAAATCATCTCTTTGTGGTATAAAATTTGATGTCTCTTTTTAACTCTTAATGCTTTCATGTTAGGAGAGTTTGTGAAGCAGATTTAAAAATCTGATATATTTCCTTGAATGTCTTTATGATCCTGTATGACAGAATTTCTGATTTTTGTGTGGGTATGTTTTTCTTTATAAAACTGGAAGTTACACTTTGAAATATGGGTGAAAATGACAGGGTTGTGGTGTCAAAGTGAAAGAGAAATAATGTAGTGTAAAAATTTCCTATGGTACTTTAGTCTCTCCCCACATTTGCCCTGAAGCTGAATTTTTTTTGGACACATGAGAAATTCATGTTTGTACACACGAGAAATGGAAAGACAACATCGGGATTATCTGGTTTTGACTTTGTAGCAAATCCACTTCTGTTAGGAAACCATCTTGCTGCACATAACCCTTGAAGTTCCCTTGAAATAGATCAATTCACTTTAGTAGCATGTGTAAGCATATTGAGGTAGCTGTGATCACAATAACAGTAAGACATCTTCTGCTTTAAAACCCAATAGTTTTGATTGTTACAGATGGTATCAAGACATTAACAAAGTAGGGTATGTTCCCTAGTATTGGTTATTGGTGCAGCTGTTAAGTTAATGATGTCAGTATATATTCAGTTTTAACTGTAGACACATTTTATTTGATATTTCATAGAACATCTGTGGAATAAGTGCTATAATTAATGTTCTATGGGTTATCCTACAATCTATGTATACATTTTATAAATGATATATCATTTAGTTCAAGTATATATGTTTAGGAATTTATTTAGTTTTGTGGTCCTAAGATGAAAGATCTGTTGTCAGATAATTATTCTTCCCTTAGACAATTAAAGGTTTAAAAGCCATCTTTTTTTGTAAGTTCACCTGCCATTGATAAACTTTGTTACTAGATTAATTCAATTTATTTTATTAAATTAATGCCACCATTAAATATGTAGATTTGATAGGATATTCAGCATGCTTATACCTGAACTAAACAGGCAGTTCCAGCTGGTCTTGAAGAAACAGCTTCACTCTAGCTTTCTTTTGTATTGTTTTCAAATAAGGTGTTCCAAATTCACTACTTCCAGTAAACTGTAATATAAAGGATAAAACTTCAAAGAGAAAATTCAAATGTTGAATCTAAACCCCTTGGGCAGGCAGGTAGGTAAACTAGGCAATGTTGATTCATGCTATTTTAATTGCAGTTACTACAGACTCTTCATTTCAGGCATTCTTGATACAATTCTTTCTTTTATGTGGTAACATAGTGGTAGGGAACTCAGAGTAAATTTGGCAACTGTTCTGGGAAACTCAGAGGTTAACAGAATAATCTGAGAATTATCAGGATTTTCCAAGACTCAAGGAAGATATTCACAGATATAGTCTTCTTTTCTGCTTTTTTTTTTTGGTTGTTTTTTTTGTTTGCTTTCTTACTTGTTTGTTTTCATGAAGGCATTAGGAAAAGGAATTATTTGTTTGGTTTGTTGTTGTTGTTGTTTTCCTTTTCAAATGAGAATTCAGAAATTCAGGTATACACATTTAATTAAACAAGGACTTTCTAATAGAATCACCTAGTTTTCCTGAGGATTACATTAATCAGCTTTATTTATGTATTTATTTGCCTTGTACATTGTGTCATTTTTCATAATTCCCCCTTTTCCTTGTGTGACCTTGAAATGCTGAAATTCCACGAGGCTATGGTTCTTAGTAGGGAGTCTTCCTAACTTCACTGAGTCCCAAATCTTCTGAAACAAAATATAATGGCATGTACTTTGAAATACATAAATTGTTTATGTCATAAATTCTAGATTTTTGTTACTGTATTTATTAAGAAAATCACCTAGGACTGAAGGCTGATAATTTAAAATTAATGAAAATTGCTAATGTAGTTATAGTTGTACTACACTTCTAAGACTTTTATGACAAACAACAACCTTACTTTTTTTAATGTACTTCTGTTAAACTCAAGGAAAAAAATAATAATTAATAGAAATACACAAGAAAGAAAATTTTACTTTTGCAGCATTGCAGCATCTTACTTCTTTGGAAAACACAATGGTTATTTTCAAATATATTACAAGGTAGAGTTAGATACTTAATCAAGAGTCTATTTTTCCCCAAGTGCTTAAAAAAGCAACCAAAAAAAAAACCCAAACACTTGAACCACATATGCAAATAATAAATAAATACATAAATAAATCTGCAATTGCTCAACTTCTTGGGGGAAAAAAAAAAACAAAACACACACACACACAACAACAACAAAAAAACAGACCACTTATATTTAGGTATTGAAATATGAGTCAAGAAGCTAAATTTAGTGTATACCTCTATCTGCATTCGGAAGTCACAAATTCTGACTATTCTGTAATTGAAAGGAGGGTTCCTTTTCATTCTTCATGTCCTTCGCTCTTTTGAGATTTGTTTTGGGAATGCTCTGGGAGTCTTCCTTGTTACTATCCCGTTCTTTTTGCTGCTAGAACATTCAGACATAAGTATGGGTTATTCTGAAATTCTTTGCATCTCAGGAACCTCTTATTTTCCTTTTTGTTTTTCTTTCCTCTGAGGATTTTGGCTCACCACATTCCTTATTCACTATCTGAACATCTCATGTTAGCAAGGGATGGCCACAGTGGCGAACAAGTATTTTCTTTCTCCACTCTTTATCCCTTTGTGGATTTTGCTCTCATGTACAGCAGAAGCTTTTCACCATGTTTGTAGAAGATAAAAACAGTCTCCAGGGGACACTAGATCCTTCCTGTGCATATGGTGAAGATCAAGCTGGAAGGAATGAGTAATATTATGATTTTGCTATTCCCAGCATACTAACTAGTAAGTTGTATCACAGCACCAAAAGCAGTGCATTGTGTCTGATAACAGATGTTCCAGGTATGTCTCTCACAAGGTTAGGAAAGCCAGCAGATGAGGGATTCTGTAAATCCCTTCTGATCTTTATTCAGCTTCTGAAAGTACAAAGTTATTTTGCACTTGAGCAAACCACTCACAAAAGTAATAGGAATCCTCTTCGATGGCAACTTCTGTATCAATATCCAGCAGACATTTTTAGGAATCTGTTTCTCTGGCTTCCTGTGGACCAGCTCCTTACAAAATGAGTGACACTCAGAGGAGAAGCAACATGCAAATGGGTTTGAGATAAGGCTAAGATATTCAAATCTATCACTTCCCTATGCCTCTCCCTGTAGTTGTGGCATCTGCAGAGACAAGGCAACTTCAAGTCTGTCTCTGCTAAAAATTGAATATCATGGCATTGCTAGTTTGTTCTTTAATTAACATTATTTTAGTAGCAATTTAATGACATTACCTGGATATTTCAAAATACATAGTACCCAGAGTATTTCTTTATCCAGACAGCAGTCAAAGTTTACAGCAGAATTTTCTGCCAAGGAATAGAATGTCCTCCCCACCTTTAAGGTACATGACTAACTTCAGTGTCGCTCCATCATCCTCTCTTACTTAGGCCATGGCTCAAGGAAACAATATATTCAGTTTAAAGGTTCCTTTTGCAGGATACAAAAGATCTTTCTGACATGATATAAGACAATATGGCATATGCTTCATTCTGTTGCATCAACAATCTTGCAGATAGGTTAACTTTCTTTCGGTCTTTATGTTGAACCAGATGTCATATGTCTGCACTTCTGAAAATTCAGAAGTCTCAAAGATTGTTAGTTTTTTGTTTGTTTGTTTGTTTGTTTGTTTGTTTGTTTTATGCAGCGACTTTGCTAACATCTCCAGTTTGCTAATTATCTGCTATAACTGAAATCCTCCATGAATCTGAATCCCTTCCTGTTTGCTGAAGGCCTGAAGAATTATGTGTCACATTTACACATAATTCTATTTATCTCCCTAAAAATTTTCTTATAACTCTAATTATGTAACCATGAGGAGCTGAATGTTGTAGTGGAGGACAAAATATAGTGGTTGCAACTAAAATTACACAGTTATATACTAAAACAGGTTCAATGCATACTTTCAAAACAAACAATCAAACAAATTAAAAACAGCAGTTTTATTGTTCTCGGTTACCTGAAGGAACTTATTATAAATGGGGAGGGGAAGACAGAGGGGAGTTTTCATGCCACTCTGAAGCTATACACCTGGTGCTGTTGCAGACACAGATGTTTGGGAGTTTGTGCAGACAACTATTTTGTTCAAAATTCACTCCTTATCTTTACTTATATTCTGCATTTGGTTAAGGAAGAACATTAAAATTTCCCAATAATAATGGTATTGCTCAGATAGCTCTCCATGTGGCAAAGAAAAAAATACGTTATACTCAGCTCAAAAGAAGAGAGACTCAATGAAAAGGAAAGATGTAAAAAATAAAGAAAAGAGCTCAGAAACAATTCAGACCCTGCAGATGTGCTGCATCTGTTTGCTTGCCCACTGGGGACATTGAGATAGAGAGATTAAGCTATTTATATGGAGATAGTTAGCCATCTATATCAGATAAGCAAAATGCAGCTAGATTGACTTAAAATGTAAAACAATAATAATACTGAAACAAAGTGGTGAATGTTATTCAATGTCAGTGCATTAAACATTGAACATATATATGCTATAAAACAGCTCATGTTCTTAAATGATGAAGTGAAAACAGAACTGACCTTGCAAAGGATACACACAATCAACTGAAATTTTAACAGGTTGTCTTAAAAGCTGTGCATTACTTTACTTTCAGAGAAGAATGCCGGTGCTTAAACGTATATTGTCCATTCCTAATTATTTTAAAGGAAAATGTAAAAACATGTCCTTGTAGAAATATTGCTGATGTGAAGCTAGAAAGAAAGAAGCAAATATAAAAAGGTGCCAGTTGCCATTCAAAATAAATACATTTATTGACAAGAGCTCTAAGTAGAAGTGAGTTAAAAACAAAAATAATGTAACCCAGTGTGGATAGTATGTGTTCTTTATAGTAGTGAAAAATAAGCTTCATCTACAAACTTCACAAGGTAGAGGCCATAAAATCCAGTCTTCATGACTTTAAAAAAAAAAAAAAAGTCTTTATTTTAAAGAACTAATGAATCTCACCTGTTCACATGTAATTCTTTACTGTTGTCATAAATAACTACTGTACTGAAAAAAAAAATAATAAAAATTGTTAGCAAATATGCTTCTGGCTTTAATGTCCACTTTGGAAATACTGAGAAATGGAGTCTCATAAGTTATTCATACTATCAGAATTAATGCAGTCCCTATTCCTGGCTTCTGATTAAATACTGTCTTGTAACCTAGTAACACTGGAAATAATGACCAGATGATAATGTTCTGTGAATTGAGTCAATGAAGAGAAGCTTCGACATGTCAAGTTGCAACATTATTTGCCCAGCAGAAATATGCCTAGAGAACCATCCACAGTTGTGGAGACAATTTTCTTCTGTGTTTGTATGGGACAATGTATTCAAAGTCCATTTCTAATGATAAGTTCATTCTCAGTTTTTTACTATAAAATTTAAGACAGCGGTAGCAAGTAATGAAGAAACATTTACAATTTTAAAATTAAAAAAAAAAAAAAGGAAGGGGTAATTGAAAGTTTTTTTTTTTTTTTTTTTCTCCCAACTCATCCTCACTGATATTAGTAGATAAAATTCATTCAACATGATGTTGAATTGTAAATCCTCTAACAGACTTCCATACAGCATACAAGATCACAAAACTGTGTCACTCATCACTGATAACTTATCTTGCTAGAGGCATCATATGAAAGACAAGCAAAAGACACAGGGAGAAAAACTTATATTAGTATTGCCGAGATTTAAGACTGGAGTTGTGTAAGAACCCACAGCAAATTCCTAAATTGAACAACTCCTCTTCCTCATGCATCTAAAACAAACAAAGAATGATTTATAAGAAAGAAATACGCAAAAAAAAAAAAAAAAAAAAATATATATATATATATAAACACAAATTAGTAGAGAAAAATGCATACACATATATATTTGTACACCACAAAGGTCTAGGAAGCATTAACCAATGACATGGAGTCACTGAAGCAGAGAAAAATCTCGGAGAATATGAGATGGACAACAGTTACTCAGTTAATGCATAAGTTAAAACAAACAAACAAACAAACTCATTACTTGCCGAAGGGGTGGGAGAAAAAGAGCAAGGAAACAAAATGTATAGGAGGCCAGAGAAGCATTAAGTTAAAGCAGAAAGTTGTCGTTGCCAAAGGATTATTAATAATAATAATAATAATAATAGTAATAGTAATAGTAATAGTAATAGTAATAGTAATAGTAATAGTAATAGTAATAGTAATAGTAATAGTAATAATAAAGAGGGGGCTTAAAATCCTGAGGGTAGCCATTAAAAGCATAGAGCGGGAGTGCGCACTACGTGCAGTGATGGGCACGAAGCGGCCGAGGAAGGCAAGAACCCAACTCGCGCAGCGGCGAAGAGGGCGCGCAGCGGCGCGGAGCGGCGGCGAGGCGGGGCGCTGTGCTCGGTCGAAACGGGCTGCAATTAGCACCGGGGGGATGAAGGGAAACGGGGAAGGAAGGGAGAGAAGGGGTTGCCGGAGCCGCGGAGCTGCAGCTGCCGGCCCCCAGCCCGCTGTCCCGGTGTTTTTCCAGTTACCGCAGCCGCGGTGTGAAGAGGGAGAACGGGAGCCGGCAGCAGGGTGGAGGGTAGGGAGGGTCGTCAAGGCTGGAGGGGAATAAAAAACGTTTCAGAAAAAAATAAATAAAAATAATAATTAAAAAAAGATCTATCTATCTGGAAGGGGGTGACAAGGAGAGGATGGGGAGAAAGTGTTTTTTTGGGGAAAGCTGGTGGCTTGGGTTATAGGGGAGGGCAGCAGATCAGGGGAGAGCGCTCGCCAGGTCGCCCTCTTGCTTCACGCTCTGGGTCAGAGGAGTGGGGACGGGGAGAAAATCGGGGAGGAAGGCAGAGAGGAGAGGGAAGATGAGAATGATGATGGGGAGGAGAAGGAGGGGAGCGGGGAAGGGGGGCGTCCGCGTGCGCTTAGGGGTAGGGGCGAGCCGCGGGCGGCGGTGTGAGATGGCACACAGATAACCACACACATCACACACGGACACACACACACATATACCCACACACACGCCCGGCCGGGGGCGGGCAGAGCCCCCGCCACCCCCCCGGGATCGGCAGGGGGAGGTGCCTTGTTCCCCCCCGCCGGGGAGGGGGCACGGCGGGGCCGGGAGGGGCTCGCGGGAGCTGCCGCCGCGGATGCCTTCACCTGGGTCTCTCCATCAGTGAGCGAGGCGAGGAGAGGCGGTCGGATCTGGAGAACTACCTCTGGATGGTTTAAAAAAAAAAAATTGCAGGGGAAAGAAAAAAAAAAAAAAAACCAACTCCGCAATCCTCTGCTCCCCACAGGCTGAACAGCGTAAGGGACTGCTATATTTGAGGCTGTCAGGAGGATGGGAGAGAGAGACTGAGAGTCAGGGCGCGAGAGAGACGGTGCCATAGCAGCGGTAAGTGCCTTTGCCATTCCCCCAGCCAGGCACAGATTTCCCTGGTTAGACTTTTGAGTGTGTGTAGATTATTTGTTGAAATATCCATCGCGGCATCTCTGTGAGCAGTCTGTCGTGAAGCCAGCAATGGTGAGAGATCCCATTTTTGGGCTTCTACTGCAGGGTTTATGTGTTTTGGTTTTTGTTTTGAATCTTGCATTGAAATTGTTGTCATAATTGAGCAGAAAAGTTGAAGCAGAAATTACTGTGATCTGTTATATGCTTCCTGTCATTTAAGTAGCTAGCAGAGTACTGCAGTGAATGAGTTGTGAAGAGAGATGTGAAGCTCTTAGAACAAATACGTACTCTGGAGAAAGAATGCCTATCTTAATATGCTAATTTTTAAATGTTTAGAAGAACTACCAAGCAAATGCTTGAGAGTGAAGCAAAATAATCTAGCATATTGAGTTTATGGTGAAGCACTAAAAGTTGTATTGTGAAGTTCAGGATGGAACTTGGCTTTGGGATAAACAATTATCTCCTTAATTAGAAAAGTACAGTGCCAGAAATGTTCTTTGCTGACAGGCAGAGGAGACGGAATTACATAAAGATGCACTGATTTTTCCTCTCTGAGGTGAGGACTGTAGATAAGACTATCTGGAATGTCTGTGAGCTAGCTAGATGAACTGAGAGTTATTCCTGTATCATGAAGTATGAAACTAAGCTTCTATGTTTATCTCAGAAAAAAAAAAAATCACCATCCATTACTCTATTTGTACTCACTCAGATGTTTAGTTTCATTCCTGCTGAGCACAGAAACTTCATAAAACATAAGAAATATAAGATAGTGTGATGTGACTACTAGAGCTAAAGTTTTCTGTGTTGCAGCCTTTAAGAAATTTAACATTTTAGCAAAGTTCGTTCTCTTTTTTTTAATTATTATTATTATTATTATTAATTATTTATTTATTTGTTTATTTATTTAAGATAGTACTTTCCTTGAATGACTTTTCAGTGTTGTTTTCAGTGAAGGACCTGATGCCGTAATCTTTTACAGGAGTACAGCATTCCCATAGTGTTTGGTAGCCTTTGGATCAGACCCTGAAGTTTTAAACTACAAATAAATTACATGGTGACTGTTAGCCAAAAGCTAAGGAGAATTCCTAACAATTAAAATTTGGATGACATTTTCTGTTTAATAAAGCTGCAATTAATTATTTCTGAGTTACAGTAGAACTCCTTCAGAAGTACTTTATGCAATCAATACTATGCAAAATCAGTTAAAAATGATTAATATTATTACAGTGAACACCAAAAGAATTAGGAATAAATGGGCCATTACTTTAAAATACTATCAAATTATCTATCAGAATTTGCAAATATATCATTTTCATAAAATTTCTTTAACAAGTGTAGCATTTATCTGCAAAGTTTCAAGTACAAAAAGAGAAACATACATATAGATAGATTTCAATATCATGCAACTTGTGAAGAAGCTTACTTTCCAGTGTGAGGCATACTAAAAGGAAGACAGAAAAATGAGACATGAACTCTAGTAATTAAAGAATATTTCATGTACAGTGGCCCTCTGTGGCAATATGCCTCTATCTATTAAGAAAAGTGGTTAAGAAGACAAAGCCTTAGAAGACAACAAATATATATATAAGAGGAGGTTAAAGTGTTAAATGTTCAGGAAGATGATAACAGTTAACTAGTTTAAAAAGTGAACTATTCAGCATGCAGTACTTCTTTTTCATACACTTTCAGAACAAATGCCAATACAAAAAGTCAGAACTAACGGTGTGTGACATAAAACTGTGAAGACATCTACAAATAGTCTGGAAAGTAAGAGATCTCTAGATTGTGATTTTGTTGTTCAACATGAAGCTGAAGGTTATATTTTTAATTCTAGGTTAAAATCTTAAGGAATGTTAATTTACTTTTATAACGAGTGTAGAATTATTAAGAATGATATTAGGAAACAGAAAAAAAAATCTGACTGGCTGAAGAACTTGTTAGAAAATAAGTTTGAAAACAGATCTAAAGAAGTTTGAAACAGAAGTTTGAAAACAGAAAAATAACCTAGCAAATAAGGTAAAGAGGATGATTAAAAACTCAGCTGTTAGGAAATAATAAAGGGCAACTTTAAAAATGCACAACTTAGAGGACTGTCAGCGCAGATTCAATACAGGAAGGTCATGACTGGCAAATTTGCTTGAGTCCCCTGAATAAGTTGCTGACATGGTAGACTACTGGGGAATCAGTGATATGATTTATGGGGGTTTCAGAAAATGTCCAGTTCTGTGCTCCACAAAATATTGATTTGGAAAGTAAATTTTGGAAGGAGTGCTGGAATGAAATCAAAACCGACTTAGAGACAGGGACCAGAGGGTGTCAGTAAAGGTAAGGAGCTATGGATCTATGGATGAAAGGAGGAGGTTAAAAGTATGATGCTTTAAGTGACAGTCTGAGATCTTTTTTTTTTTTTTTTCTTTTTTTGCTTTCTATAAATCTGTCACGTTCAAAAAGAATAAATCTGATTTGCTAGCAGTACAGAAAAATCTGTTCCACTGAAATGATTCAAAGCACTGAAAGTTTTCTGACTAGGTTAATGATATGAATATTGATTTTAAGTAATTAATGCAAGTCTAAATGCTAAAGGCATCATAGGAAACTACATAAAATGTACATGCCAAAGGAGCTAGCTGAGGTAGTTGGTTCAGTGACATTGCAAAAATAATTATATATTTTTTTGTTTTTGTTGACCTTTTTTTTTGTTGTTTGTTAGTTTGTTTTGTTGTTGTTTGTTGTCTCGTTGTTTGAATGTTTTGGTCTCTATGCATGTAACCTGAATGGTTCCTTTGATTCCTCTGAATTCGTTGCATAATTCACCACTCTTGATCCACTCCGTCCATATGCACCTGCTATCAGCTTGTGCTTTGCACTTTCTCTCAGTTTCAGGACCACCTCAATCATTTGAACAGTTTCTCATACTCTAAAATACTAAACTGAAATCTACCACACAGTCTATACTGTGGTTTTAATTACCGAGAGAAAATGTCAAATAGACTTTTGTTTGTTAATATGATATTGGCAGGTGTTCCACAGTTTTTTCTTCTTCCTTCTGCACATACCTTTTCAGGTGCTTTTTGTTTTTCTTTAGGGTCAGTTACACCCCTGAATATCAACTCCTTAGCACTATACAAGGGGAAAATACTCTGTCCGGAAGTGTCCCTACAGAGTTTCATCTTCTAAGCAATCTTGATCAATAACACTACATTAGAGGCTAGTGCCTTTTAAAAAATTATGGAATAGTTAGAACTTGGTAAGATAAATACATTCTGATTCTATTTAAATTTAAGATTTCAAAACCTCATAAGGTGTGCATATGTATGTATATCTGTATGTGTTTATACACACACATAGTGTATATTGGAGTAATGATGCTGTGTCTTTGCAAACTGGAATGGAAACAAAAATAACATTTTCTGGTTAGTGGAAAGAAATGTAATCTGCTTGTTTTTATAAAAAATTTATTGAGTGATTTATGAAAGTATCCTTATTTGTATGAATCACAAGAAAATGTGATCTTTGCTTATATACTACTTTCTAAAAGGGAGTTCAGAATGATTTTTCGCTGTACTCTATAAAAGCTGCAAATCAAGTTTTAGGTGTTGCAAGTGGATGTAAAACAAGGGAATACAATTGTAGAATCTGTATGCTGGGAATATAATAAAACATTAGTATTACCATCCATGTTACAGCTGATGTTCTTTAATCATGCATGCCCATAATTATTCTGTGTAGTCATCCACTCCTAAGCTTACAGAGCCATGAACTGTCAGAATGATGTGGCTATTTATGTTTTCAGGTAGTAGTTACCAACGTCATAGTTCACCTCTTTACATCTTTAGGACTAAACTTGCATGTCGGTCTCTGGAAAAATTGATAACTTCTCCATTCCCATACCTGGAAATAGAGAACGCATCATACTCTTTCCATCTATCAGAAACATCTTCTGGGAGTTTCCTTTTTCAGGATGCTCTTAAAGGTTTTATTGTAAATTATGTTAAACTGTGATGGTATCTTTGGAGAACCATCTGTGATGAAGCTAAAAGCAGACAAATATTGAAGGTTGCTGAGAGGGGTAAAGGATAACAACTTTCCATTCAACATACAGAAGGGAGGACTTCAGCCTCCTTGTGAGTGAGAAATACTGAATATTTAATAGCCAGAAGTTCAAGATTTACTATGTATTCAGTGGGACTCCTAGCCTGTAAATCATTTTGCTGAAGACTAAATGTACAGTTTTGTGGACATAGATGTAGACATAGTATCAGCTCAGTCTTTTAAGCATCTTCTCTTACTGAATTACAACAATTTGCAAGAATTCATGAACCCCATTTTATTTTTATTGTTTTTATAGTCTTCATTAAGTATGTGATGGACATGGATTGCCCTGTGGATGTAACATTTCAGGTTACTAAAAGCGTATTACACCAATGCATTCAACCAAGAGTAGTAGCTACACAGATGGGCGGGTGAGTGAAAAAGACTATGGTTAAAATGAACACATCCAGAAGATATGTTGAAATAATCTGCCCCCAAAATATGCTTTCAAAGCTGAGTAAGGCAAGGAGCTTTACAGAAATTTATTTTTTGACAAAATGATTAACTGTTGCTTTTTTGAGCACACCTGCACAGAATTATTTGTCAGTCTCACACAGACCTGAAACTTAGTGAACAAAACCGTATTAAAATGAGTCAACAAAGATCCAATATATATATTTCACCTCTTCTTTTGAGATGTTTGTCATAGAGAACATTTTCCAAAAGTGAAGTATTTTAGTCACTCAAAAAAAAAAAAAAAAAAAGATTCTGAACATGCTGGAAAACTTTTCTGGCATTCAACACTGTTGGTGTGACAGAATCAATTAGCTTTGTCATATTTGCATTATTGTGATGCAATCAGGATTATTCATTTATTTTTATATTTTGTCACTCTTTCTTGCAATGTCTGTGGTGGGGGCACTTGACCAGTTTCTGGAATGGATAAAAATACTGAAAATTTACTGAGCCTGATCTTGTTATTATATTGGAATTATAGTATGCCTAGCACACAAAGATGTGCTTGTTTTCCAGACAAGAATTTGAACTTCTGGACATAGACACAGATTAAAAATCTGCTTTGTTTGTTTGTTTCATTTGGTTAGTTGTTTGTTTGCTTTTCTGTGCTTACTATTTTATTTTCCACAAGCATTTGCTGCTTGGAATATTATACAGACTACTTTCTGGACCAAATTAATGATATCAAACTTTGTCTCTAAGGTTGCAAAAATATACTTTCAAAGCTGAAAAAATTCAGGCATAGTTCTAAACCTACTATTTAAATTACTTTGATGTGCATTTCACTGACTGCATGTATAAATTGTAGACATAACCTGTAGGTACATATATTTACAAAAATGCAGAAGCCAGTTTAAAATGCAGATGACACAATTGTCTAATTGACATCAGAAATCCATACTAAATAACATTTATATCAGAATTCTGAATGCCGTAGAAGATTTGTTGTTTTATTAGCAATGTCCTCTGCCTCTATTATAAACCTTATCATTATTATCATCATCATAGCAACTAGGTACTATAATCATAAATCAAGATTGCATTGTAGTAGGAGCTGTAAACACAAAATGGTCCCTGAATCAAATAACATATGGCTTAACTCAAGAGCTCTTCCCTTTCTGCAATTATCTGTGACATTTTAAAAGCTTACATCTAAGGGAATACACCTGTCTCACAGCCCTGCAACCACGGTCATGTTCAGACTTCAAGATCACATCCCAGACCAGAGAAAACAAACAAACAAACAAACAAACAAAAAAGATACGATCTGCAACACTATGATGTGCAGTGATCATGCACATCATGCACATGCCATAAAATGTCTTGAACATTTGTCTGAGTTCATTGTACCAGCAGTCCACAACAATTACTTCTGAAATGCATACCTTTAAAACTTTTTTTTTCTAAATTATTCATTCTTTAGCTTTCCAAAATTTAATGCTAAACAAACCTTGTTAAAAACAAGTATTTGGCCTTCCATATTATATTCTATTATAAGGTAAGTTCTCCTTATTAAAACATTGCATTTGCTTTTCTCAATCCAAAAAATAATTTTAGAGAAACCAAAGACTATGCTCACTGCTGTGCAAAGGCCAAGTTATTGTTTTTTGTTTGTTTCTTTATTTGTTTTTGACTTCTGCACATCTGAGATGATACAATTGCTTGATTTTTCAGTTTTATGCTTCACTACATGCCCAAAATGTTCTGCTCCACTGTAACATATGCAGTGTCATGTATTAATGCTTACATAAAACTCAGCTTGGGGAATCTGGGAATAAAGCCTTGACTTCTCTGATGTCATAACATCTCTTTGATGCGTATGTGCACAGCTTCTCAACTCAAAAACAGTTGTGTAGTATTTCCTCTATCTGGACTTTGGGAGATGAAGGTTGGATATTGAAATAGCTTCAGGCTGAGAAAGACTGACGGTTACACAGTTTTAAGAAAAGGCATAATTGAAAACATAGACCACATCAGATAACGAGGCAGGATAATTTATTAAGAGGACCACTGGCACACAAAGAGATAATTTAGAAAACATGATATATAGCTGAAATGTCTGCAGTCTTGTTTCCCCCCTTGCATATCACAACTGACTGATTGCTAACACCTAAGTATTTATTTGCCTTATCAATCACTCTGTGTCTGAGTCATTCTCTGATGGGTATAATCCTCTGTTTGTGACTTCACAAAACATCTCTGGAGGAAATTTGAATGTCATGAACAATGAATTGAGACACTACTGAAGGCATCAGGTAGTAGGAGGGTGTTTGTATAAGGGGCGTATTAATCAACAACAAGATAAAATATGTAGCATCAAAGTATAATAATTTAGTTGAATTTGGAATAAGTTCTAGCATATTTTCTGAAAAGCAGAAGCAAAACATTTAGACTGATTGATCAAGTCCTGCAATAAGCCAATAAGCCCCTTCCCCCCCCACCACCTTTTTTTTTTTTTTCTGGAAAATTAACAAGAAATGTTGAGCAAATTGAGAAATTGAGACGCATTCAGTGCACAGGAGTATTAATGATTATAACCTAAGGTAATTTACCTCCAGAAGTTACCTGTTCAAAATTTCTGTTATCTTTGCAAGTTTCCATTAAATATGTTTAAAATTCCTTACCTATCAATCTTTGCAAAATACTTGCTTTGAAACAGCATGACTTTATCCATAAGGGCAATTAATAAAGGAATGTAAAGAAATTTGCAGAGGATTTATCTCAGACCTTACAAAAATAAGTTAAAATGTTTAAGTATGCATTTATAATTTATATACAATTATAGGATCTGTAACTGTTGCATCGTGTGAGAGAAAAACATATCAATGTTTTGTTATTCTGCTTCAACAGAAAATGATTATACATGTTCAAGGTGACATTCTGTATAAAATAAAAGCTAATATATGAGAAAGTATTGTCAGTTGAATAGTATAATGAAAATATCATCTGTTTCAACAAATTGTGTTGTTTTAATATGTTATCTAAGATTTCAGAAAAGATGGACTGTTTTTGTGGAACGCTGCTTTAAAGAATGTAGTTTATGATAAACCTCTCGAAAAAAGTGATGGGGACACTTGCTTTTTGCAATCTACACGAGTGTAACTAAGCAGCTTAGTGGATCCCAAGCATTTCTCTAAAAACTACCTGTAGGTGGTATAATAAGATCTAGAATATTTTGTCAGTGGAAGAAACAGACTGTAAACAGTAAGGCAGTAATTCTGGACTGTTGTTATTACTGATGTTATTAATATATTCTGATGAGGTGACAGATATCAAGTAAATAAAAATACAGAAGTTTATCTTTCACTGGGCCTAACCTTATCCTTTGAAGTGGTTAAGAAAAAAAATAAATCATCCATTAACTTGAAAAGAAAAAAAAATCGTATCAAACAAATCCAGCTTCCAGGATGAAGCACACTGCACATAAAGTTATCTCACTTCTTTATACAATACTACAGATTTTAAGACACCTCACAGACAGAAATAAATTTCCTTTTTTGTTTTTCCTTTTTTTAAGGAAACATTCCAACAACTCAGTCAACAGACATTTTGTCAGACTATGGACAGAAGGTCCTACCACAGGAGATATTTATTGCTTTGTATTATTTCTTGTTTGGAATGTGTTAGTTACCAGTATATAAAAATCTGATTGGATTTTTTTTTTTTAACTTTAGTTATATACATGTGTATATTTATTTATTTATTTATTTATTTTTCCCTGTAATATCTATTTTATTGCTATTTTCCTTTGATTTCCTCATCACCTGAGATTTTTCCACATGTTGGCTGGCCTGAAATTAGTTTTCTTAATTTGTGTACTTGATTTGTCATTTCTATAATTCAGATTTTATTATAATGCCAGACTAAGAAGAAGGAGATGAGGGAACTATTGAGGACGTAGCCCTTCATCACTCTCATTGCCATGTATGAAGGCAACAAATAAATGTATTTTGTTAATACAGCAAAGTCAGAGCTCTTGTTGGCTTGATGCACATTAAAGAGGCTCTCTAGCACTCCAAGGACTGCCAAATTAGACAATGCAGAGGAAAAAGAAAGAAAAAAGAAATAAGAAAAAAACACTTTCACATAAAATTAACACTGCATTTAACAAGCTTAAGAGAAAAACACTTAGCCCAAGTTGAAAGCAAAGGTCACTGCAGCTTAAGGGCCAGGTTCTCCACTGAGAGGCTGCAAACAGAGGTTAGGTAGTACAGAAAAGATAGAGACCATGTAGTAATGTATCCCCCTTCCTCTGCTCAATACTAAGTGGGTGAAAGAAGTGGAAAATTAACATAAGTTACTTCTCTTTTCTGTCACAGACTTGCACCTGCATATCAGCAATATTGGGGATATGGAGGGTCACACAACACACACACACACAGAACACTGATCTAGGCAATTGAGTTTTTTGGATACACTAAATGGAAGCTGTCACCTGAACACCATTGGGAATCAGAGCTGTACCTGCCATCCTGTCAGGTTATATTTCTCCTAAAAATCCTTATAACACACTCTGTGTATAAAATAGCTTTTTAATAGGCATATTTTTTTTCTCACATAGAGCATGTATTTAATGAGTGTGCCCTTAAATACAACAGAAGCCACCAGATGAAATCCATTTACAACTGTTGACTGGTGCATTCTTTCCCAGTTTGCACACATCTCCTGTGTTGTTTCTAGTTCTCTTTCCTCGTTACTTGGAGACAGTGTATTCTCACAACCTTGTTGTAATTGTGATCAGGCTTTTTTGGCTAGTCCTTACTCAAAAGGACTAGAAACCATCCAGAGCCAAATTCCATGTGGGCAAAAGGAAGTTCAGCAACACTAAATTTGGTGAGTCGTCCCTACTCATTTTAGAATGGCTCCTCCACCTTGAATTTACCCGTGACCTTCAACCACTACCACCCTATGAAGCATATTTTTACAGTGACTGAGGAATTCTAGGCTGGATTTTAAATCTGCTAAAAAAAATGGATTCTGGCTATGCTAGCAACAAGCAGAACTGCACAAAAATTACCCGTTTTTGTTCTATAAGTGTCCATCTGCAGCAATGATGATTTTCTGCCTAAATATTTTATTCTTCTGTGAATGTGCAAAAATGTGGATTTTTTTTCCCCCTGCTGGCTCTGCTGACAAGCAGAACTTTTTCATACAGCTTTATAATTAGGCTCCAGAGTCCTGTGGAGACTCACAGCAGAGTTGTAGGCTTTATATTCTGCAACACTCAAAAGTTGCAGTTCACAGACATGTGTGCTTGCATCTATCCCACCTCTTTGCGTGCTATAACTAGTTTCTTCATTCCCTTTCGATCTGTCCCCCTGTGTCTAATAAAAAGGAGAATTTTGAGTAGTTTTGGTCCTAAACTGCAAATCAACAGACTGCAAATGGTGCAGTCTCAGGTTTGAGTTGAAAATCCCAGCTCAGGAATCCTGTATGGCTTCAGGTTATGCAATGAAACTACCTTTATTTTATTTTATTTTATTTTATTTTATTTTATTTTATTTTATTTTATTTTATTTTATTTTATTTTATTTTATTTTATTTATTTTATTTTATTTTTATATGCATGTGAATGTTTATTGTTGTTTCCATCACTGTACAGTGTTCTTGATCACACAGCCAAGTGATGAGTATTTATAAGATGTTCCCATTAGGAAACATAATTGTAAAGAAATAGATCACTGATAAAGTTGTATTCTCAAATATTGTTATTCCATGACCTGTGGGGAAGCCTATTTTCCTTCAAGATAACCTTCAAACTAATCTGTTTTAAAGCACGTTATTTTAGAGACCATGAGGCTTTGCTGGTTAGCTCCGCAGACACTTGTCATAGCCTCAATCAGTACTAAATTAGTAACACTGGACATACTCCTAAAGATGGCTAGCATCAGAGCTTTCATGACCAGTAAGCTTCTTTCCAAACGATTTGGAAATATGAACTAATATGATTTGTATTGCTTTGTATTGGCCCAGTTTTGGGGGAAAATAAATAAATAAATAAATAAATTCATGCTATCATATGTCTAATGAGAGTTATTACTTATTCTTTAGCACTATTACCAGCAGAGAAGAACATTTCCTGTCCTCAGCTCATTTTTAGAGGTTTAATTAATAATGCAGACAGTTGAGTCTGCCTGCTTTGACTAAAATAATTAGCAGAGAGTAAACAAACACTTTATGTTCCACTTTATGAATGGTGTGGTGCCACTTTAAATATTTAATGTTTGGATCTGAGTGACCAATCAATTCTTGCAGGGTGTCAGGTTACAGCTACCATCTGGTTAAGAAAACTAAGATATGAGCAAGGGTAGGCTCCCCAAACTGCATCTTACCACCAAGGGCTGCAGGAGATGGATGCAGAAGAAGGTCTCAGAGGAACTGCAAATGAGAGCATGAAAATATAGAAGATATCAGAAAATAAATGGTAAAAACAAAAACAAACAAACAACAACAACAACAAAAAACAGACAGGAGGGGGAGCTGATAGAAAGCAGTTCAGTGCAGTGCAATGGCAACTAGTTTAATTTTTAATTCAGTGCAATTAGTTTAATCTCCATCTCAGGTCCTGTAGGACATAACGTCTCACACACATTTAAATCTCAGCTGTGACTTCTCTTTTCTTTGCATATTTAGAGAGAGCACAACTCAGACATGCACCTCTTCGTCAAATTCGTTGGCATTTTATCATAAATATTGATGACTTGGAAAAGAGAAAACCCAGACCCACAGAACAGACAAAGCTTCTGTGTGGGGTGTGCTGGAACAGCGGTGATTGTAAATTTGACTTCAAGAAACACACACATATACATGTGTGCAGCTTCATACATGAACTTAAACTGAACCTACACTTCAACAGCCTTGAAAGCAATAATGTTAATCTTAGGTGAAGTCCTAGACAAGTTGTTAAAGAACAGAAAGACATATATTGCAGCTAAACATTACTTAATTATATGGAATGGTACTTTCAGAATTACAGCAATTTTGCATTTTTATCTGAAACATTTGGAAACATACCCTCTAACCTCAAAAACCTTATGATTTGTCATATAAAAAAACACCACTTCCATTAGTTTTTTTTTTTTTTTTTTTTTTTATATCACAATAATATTAAATATCTCATAAAATACATTTAAACTAGCTGTTTGATTCTGTCAAATGTGATTCACTACCAACTGCATAAAACATTCACAAAATCACTTGCCCATTTATTTTATTTATTCATTTATTAATTTTCCTCGAGACTAGATGATGATGCATCCAGTGCTGTGTGAGGCTGACAAATAATATTTTCTGGCTAGTGTAGCACGCAGAAAAATGTCCACAGGGTTCTCGTGCTGTGTCCACTTCGATGAAGTAATTGTGCTACTGCAGTCCACATTGAGGCCCCTGAGCTGTAACTTAGGGAAGATTTTCACTGCAACTCTTTTATTAATCATGATCACACTAAGGAGAGAGACTTGCCTAATTTTCATATTTCATACTAAATTTGAAGGTTTAGAGGTATTTACAAAATACCTGTACCGTTGTGTTTGGTACAGAAAACACTGTAACTTTGGAACCCTGCAGTGCCATTTATGTGTAGTTGTCTTCCGGAGAAATATCAAACTTCATCCACATATTTCAGTATAGTCTGCTGCCTTCAACATTTTAAAGATCATGTTGCAAGTCACTTGCCGTTTGAGTAGTAGAAGTTTCCTGGAAGTGTGCATTTGAATGATGGGAGGCTTTCTCTGGGCACTGGTGTGTGGGAACACGTTTCATCTCCTCCTTGTGCTGAGGTGGGAGGCTTTTCACCTGTCAATGACACACAGTGGTATGACAGCAGAGAAACATTAGATGAATGTGTAACTGTCTCTATTTTTATTTTCGCCCTTGGAAACAATCAACCAAATGTCACAATCATTTGAAAAAAATATAAAAAATA
Source organism: Anas acuta (assembly GCF_963932015.1). Taxonomy (NCBI): domain Eukaryota; kingdom Metazoa; phylum Chordata; class Aves; order Anseriformes; family Anatidae; genus Anas; species Anas acuta. The sequence continues at coordinate 13,058,564 of NC_088979.1, forward strand.
GAATAAAATAAAAGAGGGTGAAGGGGGAGGAGGAGGGTGTTACATCACCTTTCATATGAAATGATTTAATTTTTCAATTTACAACAAGGTTTACTGGCAGCATTTGATTGCTTACTTGTTAATTAAGATACAAAGCTTTACCAAAAAAAAATGATTTTGTTCAAATATTTTGTTTCTTTCTGGTTAGATTTCCTCTCCAGATTCAAAATATTCTCTGGATGTATTTAAAATAAAATTCTATTCCCAACTGGGATTTTACTAGTGATTGTCACAAAACTGAAAAATTTCTTTTTAATCTAGTTCTTTTAATCTAGTTCTACCACTCTTTCTGGACAAACAGGGACTTCATTGTCACAATATGTCCATTCTCCCCTCCATAAAAACTGATGCAAGTATAAGGAAAGAGGACAGTTACGTATTCAGCTGCTTGTCATGAATTTTTCTGTGACATAGAACATTCCTAAAATTAGCAGCAAAAAGCAATTTCAACAGATCATTTTGTTGCCAAGGTAATAAAAAACATGAGCTTTCAGAATAAGCAAATTTCTTTTATGATGTTTAATGTTCATGTCTGACTAAGAAAAAAAAAAAAGGTAACAGCTCTTCGTAATAGATAAGGTGCCTATCTTTTGGAAGAGCAATTAACAGAATTTGGGCAATTTGCAGAGCCTGTACTAGATGAGGTGTGAATCAAGGAGGGGAGAAAATGATCTTTAAGTACCCAAGATGGCCAAGTCTAATATATTTGTATCCTAAACACATTTCAAATGCATGTATGAGTGCACAGGGAAAGTTTTTCCTTCCTTCCTTCCTTCCTTCCTTCCTTCCTTCCTTCCTTCCTTCCTTCCTTCCTTCCTTCCTTCCTTCCTTCCTTCCTTCCTTCCTTCCTTCCTTCCTTCCTTCCTTCCTTCCTTCCTTCCTTCCTTCCTTCCTTCCTTCCTTCCTTCCTTCCTTCCTTCCTTCCTTCCTTCCTTTTGTTTTTTGAATGGTAAGTTAAATTCAAAAGACTGTGGACTGTGACTGTGACCTGTGATTGCTGAGATATATCTTACTGTCCTCAGTATGGGAGGCTGAGCAGCTAGAAAGCAACTGGTTTGCAAACACTTAATCTCAATTGGGTTTTGTTTGTGTTTGTGTTACTTATAACCTCTGCTACTAGTGTATAAAAATCTGACTTGAACTTTTGATTAATATGTTTTTTACTGCATCATTAAGCTTGTCTAGTTTACCAGCAGCACAGGGAGACTCACAAATATAACATTTTTCCACTCTTCAAATACAAATAAACTAGTTTTCACACAAATCCTCAAGGACTTGCATCCTGAAATACATTTATGAAAGTTAATGTTCAGGGGATATTTCTGGGAAAGCTGAAGTAAGTCATATCTGGGCTCATATTGCCAAGGTGCTGAATTTGGTGGGAAAATAATGGATTTTAGTGGATACAAAAGGCAGAAGAAATCCCAGAGCTTTGGGCAGACACCACATGCCATCAAAAACAGCGCACAGTCCTCCTGCCATGGGGCTGTGATTGAATTTTCCCCATAGAACTTAAGTTTAAGTTTAATAAGATGAATTCACTACACAGTAAATAGTGATGATCTTTGTTAACTCTCATCTACCTTATTTGTCTAGATGATGAATCTGTAGATGTTCAAGGTTCTAAAAAGATAATGTGGTTTGCTGTTGGCTCTAATGGGGATTTTTTTTTCCTTCTTTCTTAATAGCATGGAATTTTACTGTTTAGTGTAATTTTATTTTATTATACTCATTTTTGGGGGTAAACAGTGGTGTATTGCCATTTGGTCAAACACATGCTGTTCTGCCACAGAAGCTGTTCATCAAAATGGTGACATTTCGTTTCAGGACACATTTGGAAAACAGATATTGTTGTTGTTGTGCTTTGACTTGGGAAATGCCATATAATGTACATGAAAGCTGACCTGTCACTGAAGTGGCAGAAGTTTTCCTGAGCTCAAATTCACAGTCACTTTACAATGGAAATTGTCCACTTTACCTCAGCCTTCTCTCACACTGAAATGAGGCCTGCATAATGCATGCAATGTTAAAACAAATTAAAGGGAGCACTTCCTCACACAGCATGAAGTCAGCCTGAGGAATACACACACATAGTTCATAGATTTGATTTTTAAAAGGGCTCGATAATTTTATGACCAATAATAACATTTTTAGTTATGCATGCTAAGTTAGGTATAATTGGATTTCCTGCTTCATAGTATCAGCTACACAGCCTCTGCATCTCTGCAAGGCAAGGAGGGGTTGTATTTACATACACACATGTATTCACACCCATCACCTATATGCAACAATGGATTTTGGTAATCTGTGCTAAGGAATTTTTTGAATCAGTGTATAGGCCACTGGCTCTGAGTAGTTAAAGCCAACTTCTACATATCAAGAGCCATGCAGAGTAACTATAGTAATTACAATGCACACGGCACATGTGAAAACTGCGGGCACTTTGTCCATTTTGCAAATGTCAGCAAGTCTGGACCCAGCTGCAGGAGAAAGAGAATGTGTCAAAACATCAGTTCTTAATATTCAAAAAGCTTCTGGGAATATGAAAAGCTATGCAAGCCTCAGTCACTACCAGAGTGCCAGATGTTGGCTGCAGACACAGTCATTGAAATGTGATTGCTGGTTTAGTTAACACTTCCTTCACCCTTCTATCATGGTCATTTCAGAAATCAACATAAAGTAAAAAAAAAAAATAATAAAATAAAATATAAAATAATCGCCAAACCGTGTGGCTAGTTTTTAAGTATTTGCTTTAAGTGAAAGTATAGGTGAACATTAGAAATAAATTGAAAATTCAGAGGATTATTACTACATACTATAAGTATGATGAAATAGCACACTTTGCATCATTTTATTCTTTTTCCTAGTGTTCTGTATATTACCAACACTGGAATCGGAACCTATGGAGGAATGGAACAATTAATGAGATCATTAAAGTTATCATGTATCACTATCAGCGCTTTCAGATACCAGGATAGAATCTTGAAACCTTTCCTAGCACTTAGGCTGGCTGTTCAGGCTAGGAGGAGAGTTAGGCACCAGCAAGAAGCCAATTAAAGCCTGTACGTTCAGCATGCAGATGCCTAGAGCATGCCAAAGGCAAACAATGATGACAGGGACAAGGCCTATATCCCACAGGGGAGATGCCAAACTGCAAGGCTTCAGAAGCTGACCCAGTCACTCACAATGCATGTCACTGAATTGCTTATCTTTTTAAAATAAATGTATAATACCAGTCTGTTAAAATGCAAGAGGATGAGTTCATGTCTGCAATATCCCTCTGTTTAGAGATGTTCCCCAAGTCTGAGTTTTGGGTTCAGTTTCATAAGGAGCCAGAGGAGGGTTGCAAACACATGGGTACCTTGGCATAGCATAGTTTATGCTCCCTTATCATGGAGAAAGGAGTTAGATGTTTGCTGTGGGCTGGAGCCAGAGCACACGCTAGAAGTTTCAGTGTTGCTAATGATTGAATTGCCAGGAAGGAGTTCTCAGTTCTGCTGCCAGGACTGCATCTGCTAAATATACAATAATGAAACAGCCAGCAGAGGATCCAAATACTCCATTCTGAACCTTCAGACTCTATGGTCCCACCCTGTTTGATCCAGTTTATCTTCAGTTCCTGATACATTCACTTTAGAATGAATAGCAAAAGATGTGAAAAACTGCAGCTCTGTCCTCTAATGAATTAGCCTCTTGCAGATCACTTAGTCCTTTTAGACTGCCTAAATACTTCTGTAAAACATAATTATAGGTAGTACAGTCATAACTGGAAAACTAGTCAGAAGCATCGCCTTTTAGTGACAGTCTGTCCCCATTACACAGTGGGCAATTTGTTGAGAATTAAAAAATAAACACAAACTACACACGGAAATTCAAACTGACAACATATACATTATCTTGCTTAGCAAAGTTAGAGCAAATATAAATTATGATCTTGATGATGCAGGTAGTGTTTAAATAGAGTTGAAGACAAGAAGAAGGTGGAAGTATAATTATAGAAAAGCCAAAGAGAATTTTACGTTGATGAAAAATGGCTCTGATAGACATGACATCAAGACTTATTTGATTATAAATGCTGAAACTATTAAAAGTGTATTAAATGGAAAGAAGTAGGTCAGCTTTTTATTAAGCTATGAAATAGCAAGTGAATCCAGACAGGAGAAGAAAAACAAGAATGATGGGGGAGAGGGGAGGGGTGGGAGTGGGGAGAGATGTATCATTTTCTTTAGGCAAGTTTCTGACTAAACACATTGAGAGTATTGGGGGATCAAGGGAAAAGCCCTCCTGTGTTCTGTGAAAGGCTAAGGCAAAACTGGTCTGTTATCAAAACTTACAGTATGATCTCTTATGTGGAGTCTGTTGGTGAGTGATCTTCCTATCCTTATCTCAGCCAAGGGTTTTTTTTTGTTGTTTGTTTGGTTGGTTGGTTGGTTTTTCATCATATTTTTTCTCCCTCTTCTGCTAAGAAGGGAAGTGAAGGAGCAGCACACTGGTCCTTAGCTGCCCATCAATGTTAAACTACCATGTTTCTTCAGTTGTAGATTTATGCTAGTTCATTCCATCCAAACTTCACAATTTATTAATGCTATCAACAGAACTGTGTGTGTTTGTACTAGATATCATCATAGTAATATTGTTTTCTGTGTACTGCTGTTTCAGAAGATGGTGGCCAATGTGTTATGGGAAGGTTCTGCAGCCCATAGGCAGAGGCAAGGAGGAACTGTGCTGGTTTTGATGACTTTTCTGAATCCTTTTCATCCATTTCTTGTTTTGTTGTTGTAGTAATCTAAACCAAAGGTCTCTCTGAGTGAAAAAATAAATAAATAAACAATGTAAGTTTGTTCTTTGTATATGGAAAGCATAATTAAATTAGCAATGCTTTAAAAGAGTGGGTTTAGATCTGGTTAAGCAAACTTTTATTTGTATTGATGAATTCCTTTGACATCTGTTTACTACCTAAAATATTGCTGCTATCGTCTAATGACCAGACATTCTGGCTCCATTCACCAGAAGTGTCATTCAATAGCTGCTCTTTAGCACTAAATGTTGCATTGCACAGAATGATGGAGTATTATGTATTTAATATTTTTGAATTAATTTTCAAAAGTCAAGATTAAGTATTATGAAGCAGGTGTTCTAGAAACAATTAAACTGTGTATTATCTATGAAGCATTTATACTAAAACAATTAGAAATGTGGGTGTCTGAAGGCTTTAAAATTCATTTAAGGAAGTAATCCTCTGCCCAGTCATCTCCACCAAGTACAAATACATGTAAATCTTTATTTCTACATGCACAAGAAGATTTCAACAGAAGATGAGTGTTCCGTGGGTTTTCTATTTAATTTGCAAACACTCTAATTTAGCGCTCTCTGCCATAGCTGTATGTGAAAAAATAAAAATAAAATAAAATAAAATCCTGTAAATCTGTGGAAACACTGCCAAAAGTTGGATTGACAAAATAAATAAATAAATAAATAAATCTTGCTGGGTGCTACATTATTTTTATGATTAATCACAGAATCACAGAAATGTAGGGGTTGGAAGGGACCTCTAGAGATCATTGGGTCCAACCCCTCTGCCAAAGCAGGCTCCTCAGAGCAGGCTGCCCAGGTAGGCATCCAGACAGGCCTTGAATATCTCCAGAGAAGGAAACTCCACAACCTCCCTAGGCTGCCTGTTTACAATGCTCCATCACCCTCATTGTGAAGAAGTTCTTTCGCATGTCAGCGAGGAACTTCCTGTGCTCTAAGTTGCAGCCATTGCCCTTTGTCCTATCCTCACAAACCATTGAGAAGAGGTTGGCTACATAATCATTGCACAGTCTCCTCTTATTTATCCTTGTTTCCAAGGAAGTTTCACTGACAGTTAAAATATAGGATGCTTTGCTCTAAGATCACAATAATTAAACATTTTTAAATACTTTTGGTGCCATTTCTTGTAGTCTCCAATAAAGGATTTTGGTAACTTCAGACAATTTTGTAAAATTTCCATCGTTACTCTGGAAGATCTGTAGCATGGGAAGTAGGAACACATTACACAGGCCAAAGAGAGATGGGGTCTACCAAATACTTGTTGTTGGAGTTTGGAGAGCACATGACCTTACTCCTTACATAGGAGCTTCCTGCCTATGACTGTTACCCATCCTTCAAATTTCCAGTAACTACAGAAATTCACTCTCATGTTTGTACTACTGAGTCCTAGCTGGGCATGCTCAAATGCAGGTGCAGTCACATCTCTTGCTCTCTCAATCAGGCCTGATACAAAGGCTAGTGAGACAGACACCATGGCCTTGATCCAAAGGTCAGTGAACTCAGTGGATTCCCAGTGAATTCAGTAGGCTTTAAATCCAGATGCTTAATGTTATCATGTGCTTCATTGTGAGTGTTGGCACTAATGCTGCTTACTATTCATGAATTCATGTTGAGTGTTGCTTTGTTTGTTGAGACAGTGCAGTGGTTACTATATAGATCCATTTTCTCAAAAGCAGCAGAGATGTGTTTGACAAAATAAGATTTTTTTTTAAAGGTGGCAAACCTTTTCCGTATGTTGTGCACTATATTTGTTTTGAAATTTTATTACCCAGATTTCTGTGTTGCCTCTACAGAGCTAAATTATTTGAAAAATGACCTACTAAAAAAAAAAATCTTTTCATTTTTCTGTCCTATTGCATTTGATATTTTCAGGTGAATACTTCAATACAGCAAATCTTACTAATTGAAATCTTATGTGTTTTCAGATGTTTGCAGAGAAGGTACACCCATAAGCAAACACAAGGCATGTGAAAGATTTCACATTTTACCAAATAAAGAGAAAACATTTGAAAACTATTATTACTATTATTATTACTATTATTATTATTATTACTATTATTATTATTATTATATAATTATTATTAAATAATAATTTAAATATAATAATTAAAAATAATTAATTTAATTAAAAATAAAATTTTAAATAATAATTAAATATAATTTAATTATTATTGTTATATAATGCAATAATAATAATTATATAATAATAATAATAATAATAATAATAATAATAATAATAATAATAATAATAATAATAATAATAATAATAATAACAATAATAATTTTCATTCATAACTATACAATGGTTTATGACTTCATTGTAAACTAAAAAGTTAAGGAAAATAAAACAGCACAATAGAGCTAACTAAATCAGTTATTTGTATTTCCAATTTTAGATTTAAAAAAAAAGATGTACTTAGGAGGTTCTTTACAGGTGTCTACTCATTTTTGCATAAGTGCATTTATGCATGTATGTGCACATAGTGTTTTCATATACATATACATAAAACATACTCTTAATTTTTTATTACAGTGTCAGGCTCATGAATGACAGGAGTTAGCTGCAGTATCTATAATTCAGAAGCATAATAAAATCATGCATGTAAAGTCATTTTCAGAATAACTTCCAGTCTCATTTTGCCCAAAGGTTTTTACAGTCAATGCACAGCTGTATTTCCTAAGATGTCAAACTTTTTATACTGGTTCACAGATAGAATGGAAAATGACCTAAACTACAAGAAAGACCTGATTCTGAGATTCCCTCTATATAATTTCTGTTGAAGTCAAATATATTTAGCTAGATGAGCTGAATTGCAGAATTATGCCTAAGGGTCTGATATTTGGCCAAAGCCCTAACTCAGTGTCTGAGACAACATCCTGATTAAATCTTCCACAAATGTGGTTACTTGATTCAGAATATCATAATGATATTGACTCTAGTATAGTGCTGGTCACTGGACATTAGTTTTTCAACTTTAGAACATATCTCCAACATTTCTTCAAAGACTATAAATAAGAATTCTAATTATGTTTTTTTGAGACTGAACTGAAAAGTTACTGTTTCTTGAAAATACCGTGCATCACAGTAAAGGATTTGAGCAGTTTCTTATTATTTTGCTTTGTTGACTAAGAAGTAAGCATAACATTTCTCAAATGGTAATACTAAAACTTTGAAGTCTTTTAGGATATCAACTTCTTTTATAAATGAGAGAGCATGAAGTTGCTCATACTCAAATACTTCTTTTCCTTTGTTACATAATAATCAGCTATTTTCAATAACTCTGTTATGTACCAATGGCTTTTTAGTTATTGAGAGGTTTAGACTGAAAAATAACCTGTCTTTCAAAATATGCACTTTATAATGAATGTTCATTATTTTGCTTTAAGATGAGGAAAAAAAAACAATCATGTATATATCACATTTATTAAAATGATCATATGCACGAATATTTAACAGAACAATTTTAACAGATAAATAGTTCTGCAAGTTTACCAGTAGAGAATGCTGAAATCAATAAATATATACAAACCTAGGAATTAATAAATTTGTTTATTTTTTCTTGTTAAAACACTGTGAGTTCATTCTTTTCTGTTTCTCTTTTAACATTGTAACAACACACATGAAGGAAGTTTCTTCTTTGCACATATTTAAGTTTTGTCATTTAAAGTAGTTTCTTTATATATACCAGGCAATAATAGTAATCTACAAGTAGTAATATTTTCATATTTTATCTCCCTAATACATATCTCAGTGTTTCTAAGCAGTCCCTGTTACCCTCCCCTTTCATCAAAGACAGGAGGGGGGTGGGGAGAGAGGGGGGGAGAGAGAGGAAGGAGGAGTGGGAAAGGGAGAGGAAGAGGGAGGTGGAGAGGGAGGTGGAGAAAGAGGGAGAGGGAGATGGAGAGAGGGTGAGATGGAGGGGAAGGGAGGTGGAGAGGGAGAGATCTGGGTCTGTTCAGTCTGGAGAATCTGGAGAAAAGAAGACTGAGAGGGGATCTTATCAATGTTTATAAATACCTGAAGTGTGGGAGACGGATTTGGCCAACCTCTTTTTGGTGGTTTGTGGGGACAGGACAAGGGGCAATGACCACAAGATGGAGCACAGGAAGTTCCACACTGACATGCAAAAGAACTTGTTCACAGTGAGGGTGATGGAGCACTGGAACAGGCTGCCCAGGAAGGTTGTGGAGTTTCCTTCTCTGGAGATATTCAAGACCTGTCTGGATGCCTACCTGGGCAGCCTGCTCTAGGGAGCCTGCTTTGGCAGAGGGGTTGGACCCGATGGTCCAACCATCGGGTCTGCTCTCAAGGTCCTTCCAACCCCTACAATTCTGTGATTCTGTGAGAGGATGGGGTAGAGAGGGAGAGGGAGGGAGAGGGAGAGAGAAAGTTTTTATCTGGATTTTCTACCTCTGGTACATTAACTGCATTGGGTGGTCTACTCGAAAGTCTTGACAGTCTTACCTAGTAAGACCACAAAGTCCAAAGACCAAATCTTAACTTTTCTGAAGGATAAATAAACTCATATTTTTCAGGTACTAAGAAGCGAATGTGATAAAATGTACTTTCAAGGACATTTGTTTGAGTGCTGTACCAGAAACAGGCAGCACCATTCAGTCTGATCTTCCCTTCAATGTTAAAGACAGTGCTGAACAAATGGTGTAAATGAAGCTACTAATGAATGAAGTTCACATTATATTAAATATCAGAATGTTGATATGTAAGACTGTTTCCCTAAGTTTCTTGAAAATTACTTTTTTGTTATTTATTTTTCTAATGTTTCAGATGACAAATATATTCTTTAAAAGGCTTCTTTTTTTGTTTTGTTTTGTTTTGTTTTGATTTAATGGCATGCTGGCAAGAATCTTTTCAAAGACTAGGTTAGGTACTCTGAATGTTTTCTTGTATCTTGACAGATGTATGCTTATTGTAATTGCTTACTTTGTGTCCTGTACATGGAAAGACCGTGAATCTCAGAAATAAAGTACTGTGTAATGAATTAGCTCCAGTGATAACTACCCTTTTTATTATACAGCAGAGTAAACAGTCATTAATTTAAAACATGTAAATTGGAAATCTGAGAACCATATCACTAGCTGTAGTGGGACATATTCCTTCAGAGCGTGATTACTCCCATAATTCTTAAATATATAAGAACTGCTGTGAAGCAGAACAGTCAGACATTCCCAATAAGAAGCATCAACTGCTACCTCATTAAAGGAAGAAAGAGAATCTGTGGACATGGGAAGAATATTTATTCTACAAATCATCCAATTTCTAAATTAAAATCTAAAATAGTTTGAGGATGATCAGAATAAAAATAAAGGTTTGAAAGCTTATTACTTCCTGTGAAGAAATAGCACACTCAGCATACATTTGAGATGGTTGAAATATTATGACAAACCCCTTTATAATTTAAAAAGAGCTACAATTAGTCTCTGAAAAGTGGACACACTTTTAATTGAAGATATTTTTCAAGGAAGGGAAAAATACATAAAAAATGAAACTTGATTTAGTGTGTAAGAGAATGTCACATGCTGAGAAAGTAATTATGTATTTAAAAAGATATTAAATTTTTCAGGTCTTTAGGTTTATTCCAGAGTGTATGCTTTGGTTATGGGTAGTTATCAGCATCTCATTTATGACATAAGACACTAACTGGCTGAACAGAGAGGACATGCAGGGAGCACAACTCTAAAATCTCTCTTAAACTGAGTCTTCATATCAGTAGATTACTGTCAGCATTCTGAGCTCTGTTTTAAGACCTCCAGGGTGCCTCATTCACTCAGCTGACCATGAATTTTAGGATCTGGATTTAGGAAGTCTGGATTGTTCAATGGGGAATACGTATCTCTCTTTTAGATACCAGAGAATCTGGATATTAGGTACTCTGAATGTTTTCATTTATAGGCTTCATTTATAGGTTTGAAAGGGTATTACTTAGAATTATGGAATCATAGGATGGTTTGGATTGGAAGGAACCTTAAAGATCACTTGGTTCCCCTGCCATGTGCAGGGACACCTTCCACTCAACCAGGTTGCTCAAAGCCCCATCCAACCTGTCCTTGAACACTTTCAGGGATGGGGCATTCACAGCTTCTCGAGACATCTTCCAGTGCTTCATCACACTCTAACTAAAGAATTTCTTCTTTATATCTAATCTAAATACTAACTTTTGTACTTTAAAACCATTACCTCTGGTCCTATCACTACACTTTTTGAAAAAGTCCCTCCCCAGCTTTCCTGTGGGCCCTGTTTAGGTACTGAAAGGCCACTGTAAGGTCTCCCTGGAGCCTTCTCTTCTCCAGGCTGAACAACCCCAACTCCCCCAACAGGTCTTCATAGGAGAGGTGTTATAGCCCTCTGATCATTTTCATGGCCCTCCTCTGGAGTTGCTCTAATATGTCCACATCCTTCTTGTGAGGGGGGCCCCAGAGCCAAATGCATTACTCCAGGTGGGGTCTCACAAGAGCAGAGTAGAGAGGGAGAATCCCCTCCCTCAACCTGCTGGCCGTGTTTCTTTTGATGCAACCCATGATACGGTTGGCTTTCAGGGTTGCAAGCTTCTGGCTCGTTCCTGGTTCATGTTGCACTTCTTTTCAACTAACACCCCCAGGTCTTTCTCCACAGGGCTGCTTTCAATCTGTTCTCAGCCCAGCCTGTGGGCTGAGAATATTTTCTCCTACAGTGGGTGGTTTTTCATTCTCCTAGTCCTTCTCTTTGACTGCCTGACCTATGTGGCTAGAGTTCTTGCTGGTGAAGATATGCAAAAAAGTCATTTAGTACCTCAGCCTTCTCCACAACCCAAGTGACCAGGTATTCTGTTTCCTTCTGGAGAAGGCTCACAATTTCCGTAGTCTTCCTTTTCACAGAATCACAGAATCATGGAATGGTTGAGGTTGGAATGTACATCTGGAGATCATCTAGTCCAATCCCCCTGCCAAGCAGAATCACCTTGGGCATATTGCACAGATTCATATCCAGACAGATTTTGAATACCTCTGTAGAAGGAGACTCCACAGAGTCTTGCAGTAAATAAGTGTTTTCTTGTATTCAGCAGGAACTTCCTATGCTTCAGTTTGTGCATATTGCCTCTTTTCCCGTCTCCAGGCACCACTGAAAAGAGTCTGGCCCAATCCTCCTGACAGCCTCCCTTCAAGTATTTGTACACATTAATAAGCTTCCCTCTCAGTCTTTTTCTCCAAGCTAACCAGGCCCAGCTCTCTCAGCCTGTCCTCGTATGACAGATGCTTCAATCCCCTAATCATTTCAGTAACTCTCTGCTGGATTTGCTCCAGTAGCTCCATGTCCCTTTTGTACTGGGGAGCCCAGAACTGGACACAATACTCCAGGTGTGGCCTCGCCAGGGCTGAATAGAATGGGAGCATGACCTCATTTTACCTGCTGGCAACACTCTTCCTAATGCACCCCAAGATGCCACTGGCCTTCTTGGCCACACAGGCATGTTGCTGGCTCATGGTTAACCTGATGTCCACTAGGACTCCCAGGTCCTTCTCTGCAGAGCTGCTTTCCAGCCGGTCAACCCTCTTTTATCACTGATGTACCTATAGAATTCTTTCTCGTTGTCGTTGATGTCCCTGTCCAAATTTAATTCTAACAGGGCTTACTTTTTAGAAAGAAACAGCAATTGGAAAGTATTTACTAAGAAACATGTTTCCTTTTGCAAAACTACAGTTTACAAAACTTTTTTTTTTTTCCTTGTTTCCTTTTTACAGAAAAATATTTTATTCTTTTTTATTTCTTAAATTTGAAAACCATAAATATAATATACATAATGTAATTAGTAAGACAAAGCAAAGCAAATGTAGTTACATAGCCTAAGTGCTGTGTAGAGATAGTTGCTTTTGTGAAGTTTTACAGCAGATTTTGTATATCCTGAGAAAAGATAGTATAATTTTATTAGACATATATTATGAAAACTCTTTGTCCAGTCAGTTTTGTTAATGTAAAATTATAGCTTAGATTTGCACACATCTTAGATGCTCTTAAGGCTTTAGCATCATTCTTAGACTAAACTATGTCGGCCCTCCTATTTTCTTCCTTTCTTCACTATAATTCTAGACCTTTAAGTATGTTGTACAATGCATTCATTTAAATTTAGTATTTGGTAATGGTAAATAAAACAGGTTCAATGAAGCTCATTATCAGAGGCTGCAGTATGGATGCTCAGGACCTGAGACTGGAAAGGTAAGGTCCTGAGTGCAGGCTGTCTTCAAGATCTGTCCATCCCAGCTCATTGTTAAGGCCTGAGTAATACATGCCCTAAAGCTCTCTCCTTTCAAATTTACTGTCAGGGTCTGAATGATTTTTGCCCTCAGGCTCTATTCTTTCAGCCTGATCATCAGGGTTTGACTGAATGTTGCCTCTGGGTTGTCTCTTTTCAGTTTCAATTTCAGAGTTGGAATTATTGCTGCCCTCAGATTTTCACCTTTCCATTTCAGTATTAAGCTTTAAAGACCTACTGGCTTTATAACACTTTCCATTTTAGTATTTTCTTGTGTCATGCTTCACTTGGCCACAGTTGCATTGTTTGCACTGATGACACCTCCCTTTTTACATTTCTTGTTATTCACTGGGTTGGTTTATTCAGGATTACCTTACTGTTAACACTTCTATTCTGTGTTGCAACATGATAAGAATCCTCACTGAATATTTATTTAGGATTTTCTTGAAATTGCTTGCAAGCTCCACTCATTTTTAAGCATGAGAACTATAACAGATACATTTCTTCCTTTTGTGAATAAATGCAAGAGCTTTCTTAACATTTTAGAACGCCACATGAAATTTTAAAGGTTTGTCCAACTCTTTATGTGAGTTCTTACTGAAGTGTTCAGCTCCAAAAAAAAAAAAAAAAAGCTCTTCATTACTGCATTGCTGAATTACTGAACTTCCCATTGCTGACAGTATTACATTTAAAGTTGCCCCTGAATTACACATGCATTGATAGCATGTGTGATGTGTGCAAACGTTTGGGATGTTGCCTTCATAGTTTAGATACACTTCCACACACATCAGTGCTCACTTACTGTGTTGCTTTCTGTATACTTGCTTGTTTATCCTATATTTTTCCAGAGCAACAGTTCATCTTTTCCATTGGCTCCTTGTCCTTCAAAATTTCATGCATGGTGTACTCCTTATCAAGACCCAACTATATGCTGCTGCACTGGGGCGGGGAGAAGCTAGGGTAAGATTATGAGAAAATACTTCACAGAGCCACAGAATGCCTGAGATGAGATAAAGAAAAGGAACAAAAATAAATAAATAAATAAATAAATCACTGTCTGCTAAATACACTGCTAAAATGCATATGTCTATGGAGAAATTAAATTAGTCTACACATTCAGATTCTGACCCTTCAGATTTCATGTATGGTAGCCAATTATTATTATTTATCTATTTTGTACTAGGAGCTACAATGGTAATTTAATCTTTAATATTTTATCACTCTTTAGCTATGTCACACTTATGGGTGCCATGAGATGCCATGGGAACCAATGGTGTGGAGCAATATGATGGTATAACTTCAATTATGCTATTAACTCACTATTGCTCTAGAAAGAATTCTACAAAATATTTTTTTTTCTTAGTGCATAAACTTACAAATGTGACAATCAAAGCCAAACAACAGTAACAATGTACTCTCTTGTGATCTATTATTTACTCCTAATTTATAGTTCTCAAATATGATCTTTTTGATTTCTTTTCTTTTAGTTTCATTCTTAAAATAAAGTAGAACAAATGTGACAATGCTGTCTTTGTATATTTCCTTTAATAACTCCAGTAAGTTCCTCCATCCAGTGAGGAATTATAAAGTCTGACAGTCTTTATTAAATATCTCCTGGGAAAACATTTGTAAGTATTGTCTATCACCAGTATAAACTAAGAGTGAAATTCTATGTTCAGCTGGTCAACAAGAGATAGCATAATTAAGTGCCATCAATTTGATATTGAGCCAGGCAGTAGAAAATGGGAAAATGGTCTCAAAGCTCTGCAACAGCTTTCAGTACCATTTCCTCCATGTTGTTACCTTGAGGCATTAGTTTCTGGGACAGATGTAACAGCTTACTTTTAGATGTTGCTTCTTACTTTCCATCTATTAGAGAGGAAACATAAGGAACTAGAAACTAGGTTAGATTGGAAGGCTACCTTTTAGATGTATAAAACTAGGTAAAATTAATCTCACTCAAGAATTGACCCAGGATAGCCGCATGACATCTGCTGCTTCAATAATTCATTGAGAAAGGAAAAACACTGGTGGTTGCAGGTAAAGTCTTGATGGTCAGTCCTTTTGGCCAATGTTACAATAGGCTACTAGTCCTTTCTAGTTACAGACTCCTTTTCTGCCTTATCAATTCATGGTGATTATGGAAGGTAGAGTCATGGCAATTTTTCTTTCCACAAAGTTTGAATGAGCAAGTCCTTGCTCCCCTATACAAAAAACAAGAAATTGCTTGGTCATCTGCTGCTGGTCTATGAACATAGCCCTTCATCATACTCAAAATCAACAGAAAGCACAGCACTTGGTTACACGGAGATAGGAGTCAGAAATAGTCCCTTCCAGAGGTGGGATAATTAAGGTAAAATATACAATCAAGAAACTGTATTTTGGCAAAGAAAAAATGTGTCTTACTAACGGGATAATAGTGTTTATTGCTGCTGAAGAAAGGTATGATGTTATTGACAAAGAAAAGAAGTTTACGAATGCTTATGGCATGAATGTTACACCCCCAGGTAGTTTTGCTTGGTGAACATAAGCTCAAACTGAGACATGTCTGCCCAAAACAGTACATACATGTAGATGGCTAAAAATTCTATCTGTGCCTCAGAAAGATTAAATCCACCTCTCACCCTATTTATTTATTTATTTATTTTTATTTTGTTCAAGAACACTATATAATTTCACTCCATTCTTCTCAAATAGCTCAGGCTTTACACTGTTGTAAGTTGTAATAGAACATGACCTATTGCATTCAAGAACATGACCTCTGGTTTACTTCTGCACCATCTCTGGGAAAAAAAAAAAAAAAAAAAAGCTATTTTATTTTTCACAGAAGCAATCTTACCTAAGGAATAGGTACTGGAATAGAGTACAGAGCATAGACTCTTCTTTAGCAAAGGGATCTAGAGGCAAAAGTATTAGATTTTGGTATCTCTGGAACAAGCACTGAGATCAAGGAGTGAATTTCTGAAAAACTAGAAAGCAATATAAAAAAAATAAATATGTTCTTGTTTCATTATCATTTAAGAAAACAGTAGACAGCAGTCTTCCTAAGGTTTCACATAGCAGGATCCAGGTGCATTATATTTAAACATGTTACCTGTGATGATAAAGTAATAGAAAACTGAGGAAAAGACAACTCTTTAATTAAAAGTTCATTTAACTACCAATGACATTTAAAATGTTGCTTATATAATGTTGTATTCTGTAAAATTCTGACTTTTAATTCTAATTGAATTTTTATAAATTCACATAATTATGCATCATTTCACTATGTATATGTGCTTTATTAGCTTACTTTCTCTAATTCTGGCCCTTCATTGCTTGAGATCAAATTATAAGTCTCAGTGGATATGGTCTCCAAGTCAGTTGGTCTATTTTGTTTCAAAGGTAACATTGATTTCTCACTATAGCAATTCTGCTTTTTCTAACACTTGTAAACAAGAGATAAACTCTGTATTATTATCTTATTATCTTTTTAGAAAGAGCTAACACATCCTTTGCTACATCAGTACTAAATGTCATTATATAGGAATATATCTAGGGAAAAAAAAAATATCTAACAAAATTAAGATATGCACAATGTGAATGCCTTCATCTAATCTAGCCACCCTAGGCCTCCCTTATATGTACTTTTAGAGCATAATCAATTTCACTGTAGGGCAGATATTGAAACTATCTTATATGAATTGTGTCCTAAAACTGTTTCTCTCTGCTCTGTATAAAAAGATCCCAGGGCAACACACATAGATACAAGTGAATAAGATTAGATGTATGCAGTTAGGTGAGATTAAAGTTTTCATGATCTTTTATCTGTGAAAGTGACAGAAACACTACTTTTTCCCTCTTTCTCTAGTCAACTTTTTTCTTTATGAAAAAGGTTTCCATATTCTTCTACACCAAATTTAGCATTGCAGGAAACTTGCCATTCAAAAATACGATGCTTGGCCATATCACACTGAAATGCAAAGACCCCGAAACTATCTGTTTTGAGTTAACTATAAACCCCTCAGGGGTTTAAAGTTAATTTCTGACAGTTCTGAGCTATGAATAATTCACATTCTGAATAGCATCTCCAGTGACACATCAATAAACTGGAGATGTGTTTTAACTTTCACTTAAACTTCCTTGAAATCTTTATGGCAATTGAGCAATCTGAAAAACATGTATGTATATATATATATATTTATGTTACTTACATGTATGCATATAGACCTATATTGCAAAAATGAAAATTTTGCATGTCTTTGGCAGATGGTGCAGCCTTGGAGAAATATATTTGTACCACTTGCTTGAATTAATGTGCATATTTAAAAATTATAACATGCATTCTTTGCAGACAAGAAAATTTCAAGAATTAACCACCCATCTGTCATGATACAAATTTACAGTGAACAATCAGCATCTTTGTACTAAGTTTTAATACAACTGGAAGGAAAATATATACTGAATTTGGTCCGTTAAAGTTGTAGTAAATCAGGCAGCATAACCATGGGGGGGGGGGGGGGGACAAGGGGGGGGAGGTGAAGATTTTCCATGAGGAAAAATAATACTGCTAGTTATTTGTTATTTAACAAAATCAAGTTTGATGATATTTTATATACCCATTGTATACAGACCTAGAACTTGTCCTTATGCCAAACCTGTCTGATTTAGAAACCACAAGAAATTGAACAAACACTCTCATTTCTGTGTGGAACATAACAGAAGCACCTCATTCCCACTCCTAAAATCCCATTATTGTGTCATTACAGCCATCTCAATGTACGGTCAAATGCTGATAGATATTCTGCTATTGTTATGCTTTATCTCATCATGCTCAATTCCATTGTTTTGCTCTGAGAAACATTTATTTCGTATTTCAGCAATAAATGATTCAGAAAACACAAAGAAATAAAGATTTATATATGTCTAGAGCAGAAAACATATGCAGAAAAGCTGCTTTATTTATTTATTTATTATTTTATGGCAGATAATCTTAACTCACCTTTTGTGTAAAATGTGTAATCCTGGCATTGTGTCCTTCTTGTGTGTATGGTGAGAGATAAAAACCAAGGTTCTCAGTTTTAACTTCTTCACAAATCATTGCTGAACGTTCTCTGTGTCCATTGTATCTGACCCAGTGTGTGTGGCGGTGCACGTACAGGAACATTTTTTTTCAAAA
The DNA here is from genome assembly GCF_963932015.1 of Anas acuta. Lineage (NCBI taxonomy): Eukaryota > Metazoa > Chordata > Aves > Anseriformes > Anatidae > Anas > Anas acuta. Next base: position 13,076,819 of record NC_088979.1, read on the forward strand.
CAAGAGTGCATTTCTGAACTGAATCTCCCTATCTTCCCCACTAACTGCCTTGCTTCACACCCAAGAGCAGGATTGTGAACATGAACAGAGTTCCTCTTGTATGAAACTTGTGCACCTCCTGGAGCTCACCTAGTTAACAGCTGGTAGGCTTTCAGCCTGAGACCAGTTTGCAGATTCTCTGGAATACCTTCCCCATAAATAAATGTGAATAAAGTAAGTGTGAACATCAGGCACTGGAAACTATCCATGTTGCTCCACAAGACTGCTCTCCTGTTCATCTACACTATTTGCTTGTAAAGTTATAACCATATAACCAATAAAGTTATAAAAGTTATAACCTTATAACCAATGCCATGTCTTTTCTAGTATAGCTGTAAATTTAGCATGCATCTAGTAAAAAAAAAAAAAAAAAGATTTTGTGGATTTTAAAATTATTATTTGGTCTTCTTTTTGGTCTTCTTACCAGCTAAAAGATGAACATTCTTTGTCACTTCTATTTTGAGAAAATACACATAACTGTGACAGTATGAAGTGACTCTTACATTTCCTGGAGAACATGGATTCTCTCCTATATGTAACATAATATGTAGGAGGCTTTTAAATTTTCTCTCAAACTGTTACTGGGAAGCTGTGATGTGCAGCATAAAGGGCAATATAAAAGTGCTAACATGACTGGTAAATTAGGGTGCTGCTGCCTACTAGTCCGGCTCCATTTTCTAAGCCAATGTCTAAGGCAATTGTCTTCACTAAAAAGGGAAAAAGCTCCAAGAATTGCTTAAAATAAGAATATATTTGATAATTTTTATCAAGCCACTGTTGATGGTGCTTTCCTCATGTCCTTGCCCTTCCTCATGCATTTATGCTGTTCTCCAGTATGTATGTAATCTCATTTATTAATACCTTAAGTCCCTTCATTCAAGAGCAACAAAATGTGTGACTGTCACATTATTCTTTTCTTTTTTTTTTTTTTTTTTTACATTTCATAAATCACAGAATTCATGCTCTGAACTCAGTCATGCCATGACTTTTCTGGAACAAAGATTAGCAGTGATAGGAATTTTAATTACATGGAAAATTTTGACATTTTGATGGGAAATAAAGTTCTTCATCAAAACATGTTGATTTTTCCACAATAGTAATTTAAAATTTGGAACATATGATTTTTATTTGTTTGTTTTAATAAGAAGAATTATTCTAGCTTTCAATCAGTCAAAACACAATCTAACACTTATGTAATTTACAATATTATGTATAATATCATATATATAATTACAATAAAGAAATACATTGCTGTAGAAGTTGAAATGAAACAATAAAATTCAAATGAAGCTGTTACTTATCAAAGCAGTTCAGTATTTACAAAATAAATAAATAAATAAATAAAAAATAAACCAACAAAAACTTAAATGCTGCTTTTTAACTTTTTCACAGTTTAAAATTTTATTCAATTTATTTTTTTAACAAAACTACATTTTGAAACAAAACTGTTCCACTGAGAATTTTTCAACCAGCTGTATTTGAGAGCAAAACTAACAAGACTAAGAAAGGGTTGTTGTTGTTGTTGTTTGATTGATTGTTTGTTTTACTGATAGAAGACATAGATATGAATTAATACATTTCCCACTAAACAATTCTTGCTTTTATACAAGTACCATGGTAATCACCCAGGATCTGTTACCTTAAATGTTTCTTGGTGCTATAGAATATAGAATTATAACTTTATATTCTATTATATAATGGCAGGATATATCCTCTAAGTAAGTGGATAAGACACACAAAAAAAAACAGTTTTCTCATCCTTGGTAATATGTTTCATAACTAATTTAGTTGAAATCTCCTAATTATAGCTACTTGATAGTAACAAAGACACTTTATAATTGAAAGAAAAGACTTGTTTCATATGCACAGATGCAATGCAACCAGCTATGTGTTTTAGAAACTCATGAAGTCTTTTATCCTATATTACAGTTCTATAGCCTTACAAACCTTTGTCTATTCTGTATTTTGTAGCAGTATTTTTTTGGCGTTCTCAGGAGAGAGTTATCCCTTTTATTTGTTTTCCTCTATTCCACAGATCCAATAACACATTTTTTTTACAGATGTTGCAAGTAAGAATTGAGTGCTGCCTAGGCAGTTACAGACCTTCTTGTAATTTACTTTCCTTTCGCCCTCAGGAGACCTAAGCATAAGTATCAGTAGTTTTTATCATATGAAACCAAGATCTAGGATTCTACTCAGCTCAGAGTATCTGGCGTGCCTAAAGATGTAGGTTAACATTTTTAGAGAAATCAAGATGGAGATTTTGCAGCAGCTTGCACTGTTAGCAATCTCATATTTTAACTCAACAGAGGGTATGAAATTGTAATACAAAGTAGCTTGACATGATGCTGTGTAGACATAGAATCACAGAACTTCTAGGTTGGAAGAGACCACAAGATCATCGAGTCCAACCTCTGACCTAACATGATCCATATCCCAGTGAAGGTAGCTGGGGACTTGTCATTGATTTCTTTGTGAGCTTGAACTGGTCCTATCAGTCATCCACAAGCATAAAAATTGTACAAGTGTTTAGATGGCAATGCTGATACATTTGGTGCCAAGGTATATGTATCAGTGAAAGAAATGTTGTTGGTGCCATGTCTGTAGATATATATATATATATATATTTAATATCCATTTATTTGTATAAAACTGATTCTGAAACCTCCATAATTCCCATTATGCAGCCAGTATGAAGTAATGATGCATTCATTCTGCATAAATTCCCACAGTCCTCTAAATTACATTATAGTATTTTCTGAAGATCTTGACTGCTAAAACAGGAGTGTTTTTATTGCATAGATAACCTTCCCTTCATTAGTTCAAAAGAGAGAATCCATTTCTGATGTACTCGATCTCTGGTATCACATGGTATCAGCACCAGTAGATTAAACAATAATTGGTCTGATATAACTTGTATTCGATTAGTTGAATACATACATACAATCACATCAGATTTTGTAGGTTTCTGGAAAATCAGAAGTAGATTACTAATAAACAGTTCTCTGCAGCTCAAAGAAGTTGCATTATAATGCCTACACTAAGAACAATTTGGATTAAAACGCTACAACTGAAGGTCAAGATAATGAACTTCTGGAGCTGGAGTTCAGGCAAGCAGTCTTTGAGTTAGATGGAGAGGAGAAGGTAGTACAAAGCTTCACCCCACCTGGATTTCATGGTGCCTTCCTCTGCTACATTGAGAATATTTGGAGAAGTCACTAAGAGAACATTGTCTGACTTCCATCTACATCCTGTTAGCTATGAAAACATACTAACTATATTGTATGTATACATTAGATGGAAGGAGATGAAATAAAAGAGAAGTATGTAGACAGAAAACAGCACTGAATTCTATCTCATGTCCCCAGCTATAAATATAAAATTTACAGAATGGACTTTTATATTTTTTTTCTATTCGTATTGAAGGGAAGAAAAAACAAGCTTGTACCGTCAAGAAAATAACACAAACCATCCATAATGTTCTCCACTGCTCTGGTGTTTCTTATGAAGTGGAACATTTTAGAACTAACTGTGAACCAATAAACACAGTAGTATAACTGGAGGGAATACTAGTCCACTTACTGAAAACTGAAGACTTCTATAATTAAGAGGATTTCTCAAGCTTCATGTCTTTGTTTCCTGTGACATTTTGTAACATAATCACTGCATGGACCTAAGAATATTCACTTAACTAAATGTTGCTCTTCTTCTTGATCAATGAGACAAAAATGTTATCAAGAAAAGGTGCTGTCTTTTGGATGTTTGATAATTATAATAAAGGCTGGAAAAAGCCCCAGGAATTCATCTTTTCCATCTTTCATGTAGGTATATACATATATTTCAGGATCACCATCACCATTAATTTTCATATAAGCATTGTATAAAAAGCCCTATCAGATGTGTCCTTTGGATGCACTGTCAGGAGAGCATACATGGCCAGCATCGCTTGAATATGTTTGGAGTTTGAGTACAGTAACATTTGTTAGTGTGTTGCACCAAGTAGGAAAACATTTGAAATCTTTGTTTGGACTTTGAATAAGTGAAAAATCAGATCTTGACTATGAATTACAATAAACCGACCAGTTATTCTTCCAACTTGTCAAAATAAAACCAACTTTAAAAAAATAAAATAAATAAAAAAAAAGTTTAGGAGATGTAAATATCTTGATACAAATTAGAAATCTTTACTAATAGCTTATTTTCTTAGACCTTTAATACAGGACAGTTAGGAAATACAGAAGATGAGTTAAAAATTAAAGATAAAAAAAAAGTGTGCTTTATCTAGGACCACTTACAGATATTACAGTGATTATTATACTTCTCCTCCTTGATGAAGGATACCTAAGGAGCTGGTCTCAACCAAATGCAAGTACTTTTTTGGGTACTAACAAAAATGTTTGTAGTTATAATTTCTCAGATGTTATCTTTATTTCCATTTCTTCCATTACCCATTGAACACAATTCCCTTCATGAGGTAAAATTATGTTGCTGTCATAGATTTTGTCAACTTTAACAGTTATAACATAATTTCTGTTATAAATTTTCATGAATGAAATTGAAAAAAATAAAGGACAATATCTCTGAGCAAGTCTGGTTAAAAGCCTAGTTATTAAATTGCTCTTTATATGTCTTATGTAGTCTCACTTTGTTATATTTTTCCCTTTCCTTATTACACTCAGTATCTATATTCTTTATTGTCATATTCCAGTAGATACGTTTTCATTTCTAAAATTTATTTTTAATTGAAGAATTCTTAAGTGATTTACTTTTTTATTTATTTATTCATATGTATGTCTTCATGGCTGTGATTTGGAATATTAAAGCTGTGTGACAGTAGGTTGTAGTACTGCTGATACTTATTACAAATTTTCATTTCAAGGAAATACAGATGAAACTTGTACTTTTTGTATTTGTATTTTGTATTTGTATAAACTTGCATTTTTTATATGGCAGTCCTTTTGACATGTCTTACTATCATATACAGGTATCTGTAAAATGTAATTCAGAGGGAATTATATGTATTTGTCCTCTTTATACTATAAATATTAGATGTGCCTACACTTTCATGGATTAAAACCACTTTTAAAAATTGCAATGAATGTTTTTATTTTATTTTATTTTATTTTATTTTATTTTATTTTATTTTATTTTATTTTATTTTATTTTATTTTATTTTATTTTATTTTAATTTTGTATGTATTTATTATTTTTTTATGAATTGTATCACAGAGAATTAGTTTGTCTTTTATGGCTATTGACAATACCCTCAAGTGTGATTAGCTGAGAACCTCTTGTTTTTGTTTTATTTTGTTTTAATTAAAGTAGATTTATTGCTAAAGAAATATAGATATTGATAAAGACAGTGGACAGGATTTTTATCCATATGAGTTTTAATGGTAAAAAAATGCTTTGTTAAAGGAAATCTAACAAGTTTTAGATTCTTTTTTTCAAAAAACTTAAGCTTTGAAGTATTTGATCTTAAATCAGTTACCTCCCTGTTTTCCTGAATCTATTAAGTGGTTCTCATTGTGAACACATTAAAGTACTGGCATGAGAATAAAATACTGTGGTGATTCATTGCACTTTTTTTTTTTTTTAACTCTGGAAAATCTGCCCTCTAATCCTGGCTTTTTCCATATGTGGAAATTATTATCATATTTTCCATATATGATCATAATTCCAAGATTCACTTGTTCTCCAGTAGATCAGAGAAGGCTTGTTGACATCAGCCATCATGTAAAAATAAATAAATTATTCTACCTAGTAGTATGACACTGTCCAGTAGTATGATAGTGTCAGCGAAATTTAGAAATATATATATATATGCATAAATTTTAAGTAAAAATAACAATTAAAACTAATTGAGGAAGTTAACTTTTTTTTCTTTTCTTCTTTTTTTCCAACACACATGGATAAGATAAATATCACACAGTGGTGCTAGAAGAAACAGACTTTCTACCTAACAACAACAACAAAAAAACACAAACAAGCCAAACCAAAACAACAAACAAAAAACTAATACAACCTAATAGTGAGACTGATATAAGTAAGAAATAAAGAATAAAGCACGCATGTTTTACACTGTGGTTTACTTCTGTGGTTTTAGAGAATCTGCCCTGTGCAAGTATTACAAGATTGTCTTCAGTAGCAAGCAGCATATTTCAATAGTGCAGCTATTTACAATGAAACTAGTGGTGTCTACATAAACCCATTCAAGAGAGTTTTAATTTGGACTAGATCTAATGCGGTCCCGTGAACTGAGTGCTAGCTAGTAGCTGAAGTGCCTCAGATGAACTTGTTAGTTTCATATGAATAAATAGTTTCCATACATGGAGGCCACTATGCAATGCAAACCCTGAAAAATTGAAATGATCCAGATATTTGTTGTTTAACATATTTGTTGGTGACATAGACACTGTGGGATGGAGTAGGCTTGATTTGTACCCTCAGCAAGTTTGCCGATGACACCAAGTTGTGTGGTGTGGTCAACACACTGGAGGGAAAGGATGCCATCCAGAGGGACCTGGACAGGCTTAAGAGGTGTGCCTCTGTGAAACTCATGAAATTCAACAAAGCCAAGTGCAAGGTCATCCATCACTGTTGGGACAATCCCAAGCACAAATACAGGGTAAACTGAGAATAGATTGAGAGCAGCCCTGAGGAGAAGGATCTGGGGGTGTTAGTTGACAAGAAGCTCAACATGAGCCAGCAATGAGTGCTTGCAGTCCAGAAAGCCAACCGTTATCCTGGGCTGCATCAAAAGAAATGTGGCCAGCAGATTGAAGGAAGGGTTTCTTCCCCTCTGTTCTGCTCTTGTGAGACCCCACGTGGAGTACTGTGTTCAGCATAGGAATGACATGGAACTGTTAGAATGAGTCCAGAGGAGGGCCATAAAGATGATCAGAGGGCCAGAGCACCTCTCCTATGAAGACCTGTTGGGGGAGTTAGGATTGTTCATCCTAGAGAAGAGAAGGCTCCAGGGAATTTCCAGTCTTCCAGTACATAACATTTTAGGTTTTTAAGCATACAGAAAAGCTGATGAGGTAAAAAAAGCTGATAAAAAGCTTTATCAGGGAGTGTAGTGGTAGGACAAGGAAGAATGTTTTTTAAGTAAAAAAGGTAAGATTTAGATTAGACATAAAGAAGAAATTATAGTTTGAGCATGATGAGGCACTGGAAGGCATTGCCCTGAAAAGTTGTGGACATCCTCTCCCTGTACATGTTTCAGGCCAGACTGGATGGGGCTTTGAGCAACCTGGTCTGGTGGGAGGTGTCCATGCCCATCGCAGTGGGGTTGGAATTAGATGATCTTGGTCCCTTGAATTAGACGATCTTTTAGGTTCCTTCCAACCCAAACCATTCTGTGATTCTATGATTCAAAATTTCATTCTGATCCAAACGATGGTGCTAGGGTAGGTGAATTTCATATAATCTCCAAAGAGTTTGATCTAACGTGCATCTATTAGAAGTTATTGAGAAAAATGGGATAGATAGAATAAGAATAATCAAGTAAGACTGGAACATACCATTCTAAGCCTCCTCACACAGAGAGAAAGTATGTGCTTCATATTAACATCTTTGGGTGAAGGTCTTTGGCTTATGTAAAGCAAGAGGTCAGGTAATGCTTTAATTGCTTTCAGGCTCTGAAAGCTGGAAATATCACTTGAATAGTTCCTTTGAGTACAATCCAACCACTCAGATGGGTAAAACTGCTGCCATGATGAAGTGTTTGCAGAATCAAGGTATAGATAATAATAGTAAGGAATAATTTCTTCACTGCAGCCATACATTTTTAAAATATTGTTCATCACCATTACCATAAAAACTATACAGGGAATTGTCAGAACAACCTGGAAAGCTACACTTGAATTATCATTTGCTAAATTGGTTTATACAATCAGACTAATATGAAAATATTTATAACATCTGCAGAAATTATGTAAATCCATAATCTTTCCCACTTTAATCATCTTGTATGAGACTGATGTACACAAATGTAGAATGTGCTTAATGTTTCACTTAAGTATTTCTACTACTTTTAAAGAATCAAAGAATCATAGAATCGTTAAGGTTGGAGGAGACCTTCAAGACCCCATGTTCAGGTGACCATCAGTCAGAACCCCTAGATCCTTTTCCTCTGCACAGCATTCAGCCACTCTCCCCCAGACCTGTAGCACTGTACTGGGTTGTTGTGGCCAAAGTGCAGGACCTGACACTTAGCTATGTTGAACCTCATCCTATTGGCTTCTGCCAATTGACCCATTCTGTCCAGATCCTTCTGGAGGGCCTTCCTACCCTACAGCAGATTGATATTTCCCCCCAACTTGGTGTTGTCTGCATATTTACTGAGGGTGCACTCAATTCCCGTTCCAAATCATCATTAAAGATATATAAGACAATGGGACCCAACACTGACCCCTGGGGAACACCACTGGTGACCAGTAGCCAGCTGGATTTCACTCCATTCACCACTAATCTTTGGGCCCGGCCGTACAGCCAGTTTTTAACCCAGCAAAGAGTGTACCTGTCCAAGCCATGACTGCCAGCTTCTCCAGGAGAATATTATGGGAGACCATGTCAAAGGCCTTGCTGAAGTCTAGGTAGACTACATCAACAGCCTTTCCCTCATCTATATAAAAGACAGGTATGTAATGAATTTCAGGAATTTAATTTGATTGACAATATACTACTGAAGCAAAAACTTAAAATGAAGAGGTGGAAAAGGGGGATATCAGATCAGGATGTGCTGTGGTTTAACACTGATATGCAGCTAAGTACCACATACCTGCTCTCTCACTCCCTCTCCTGATCAGGATAGGGGGAAGAGGGAAGAAGAGAAAATGAGTTGGAGGAAAAAAATAGTAATAATAACTTGTGCATTTTGAGATAAGAACACTGTAATGAAAGGTAAAAAGCAAAGGAGAAAAAATAAATTCTCTACTTCCAACCAGCAAGCAATGTTCAGACTTTGGGAAATAGGCCTTCAATATACATAGTGGTTGCTTGGGAAAACTAATGCCTTCATAACAAGAGTGTCCTGTTCTCTTTCCCATCTCCAGCTTTTATTGCTGAAGTATTATATGATATGAAATATCCTTTTGGTCATTTTGGGTCAGCCATCTTGTCTATGTCCCCTCCCCACCTCTTGCCCACCTCCAGCCTACTGGATTTTAAGGTGGGGGGCAAAATTGGAGAGACAGCCTTGATGAAGTGCCAGCACTATTTAGCAATAGCCAAAACATTGATGAGATATCAACACTGTTCTAGCTACAAGTGTGAAACACAATATTTTATGAGCTGCTGTGGGGAACGTTAACTCCATCCCAGCCATAACCAGTACAACTTCCACTCCTTATTCCACAGCATTTACATCATGCCCAGTTTCCACACATTTTAATATATCTGTAATCATTGTTATATCCAACATAAAGATGTATACATTTTAATCACCACTATTACCTGTACCTTAACAGGTATATGCATACTATCTTCCCATTCAGTGGGCCTCTCCCACTTCCCAGAATTCCCATAAGAATTATCAATGACTTAGGAACCATTCATCAAGTTGGTCACTCAGGACAGGAAAAGCAGCATATTGAAGTGCTGGACACAACTACCAGTTTAGCTTGAGTCATTGCTGTACTGTCCCAGTTCCTTGAGAAGTTGATTCATTGATGGTTCAGCACCACAAACACTTCAGATTACAGATTAGTTTCATCCCTGTACTGTGTCTGGCTGGAATGTTAACTTTCCCTGCCCATACAGTGCTGTGCTCTGCACTTGTAGCTGGAACAGCAGTCTTATTACACCAGTGTTGTGTCTAATGCTGAACAGTGCTGGCACAGCATCAGGCCTCTCTCTAACCCTCCTAGGGGGTGGGAAAAAAGTAAAAGTGAGAAGAGAAACATCACTAGGGCAGCTGACCTAAACCAACCAAAGGGATATTCCATACCATGGAATGTCACACTCAGCAATAAAAGGTGGAAACAGGAAGAAGAGGGGTGGGGTGGGCTCTCGTGAAAACGTTGGTCCTCCTCCTGAACACCGGCTACATGCTTCGAGGCCCTGCTTCAAGGATGTGGGATACTTCCATTTGTGGGAAGTAGAGAGTAATTTCTTTCCTCTGTACTTCCACATAGCCTTCATTTGTTTTATTTGTTTTCCTCCTTTTTTTTCCTTTCCCCCTTCATTTTCCCCTTTCCTTTTTTTTTCCCCCTTTAGTTAAATTGTTTAGTTCATAATAATCTTTCTTTAATTATTATTATTATTATTATTTCCCTGTAATTAAATCATCTTTATCTCAACCCGTGAGTTGTTCTTTGCTTTATTTCTTCCCCTCCTCATCTAAGGAGGGGGAGTGAGAGAGCGGTTGTGGTGTTTAGCTGCCCAGCACGGTAAAACCACCACAGTCCCAGGTTAAATATCTTTGAGGTGCACATTTGTCCTCCCTATCCTTCTGCATTGCCCACTGAGTGAACCCGGGTCCCTGAGTGAAGAGGATTCTATGAACAGGTGGAAGGGAGAAATAACCCATACTGTCTTCCTCAGCCACTTCCCTTCATGCACTACAGAGACTTTATCTCCTTCTATAGTATGTAGGGGCTTAATTTGGGCAGAAACAGGAAGGTTGGCAGATTCTATTCTGTTAGCACGTCAAGTGATTTCTGGTAAATTTCTTTCCCAGTGCTACCGTCCCCCAGCACGCAAAACCATCAGCATAGTCTTTAACATCCTGTTACATCTCTCATCCTTTCTAGAGGTTTGTGGGTGATAGGGGGTGTGATACACCTAACCAACCTAAGTCAACCCTGGGTTTATCCTGGAGCTTTATGCTGAAGGCTCCAACTGAAACCATGTTCCCTTGCTGTGGTGTAAAGTACATTTTGTACACCAGTACAGCTGGTACTGTACGGACAGGATCAAGGGCTACCACATGAGCTATATCCTATTTAATCTATTCATAGGCTTATTCTTGCTCAGGAACCCATATTGTAGCAGAGGAAAAGAGTGAAGACGAAGGAGTGGCAGAGATGAAGTTATGGACTAACTACAAACCCCATTCTCTACACTGTTTGGGGGAAGAGGTAGAAGAGTTTGGATGAGGGAGAAGGTGTTTTTAGCTTTGTTTTAGTTTTCACTGCTCTAGACTGTCAATAAATTACATGAATCTCTCTCATAGTAAGTCTGTGTTGCCTGTGACAGTAAAACACCATGTCCTTATATCAACCCATGAGCTTTTTTAATCATATTTTCTCCCCCTGTCCTTCTGAGGAGAATGAGTGAGAACATGGTGGTGTTTAGTTGCCCATCAGTGTGAAATCTCTGCAGATGGAAAGATTATTATGACAAACAAATAACTAACTGGTCAGAATTACAAACATATTTTAGTTTCCACAGTCTGAAGGAGGTTGCTAGGTGGTGTTTATAGGAATAAAAATAGAAAAACTGTTAATGATAAGGACTACAGATGGATACTTTTTGGACAAAAAAAAGAAATCTAAATCTTAGAAATATATCAAGGTTTGAATAGAAATTGTACATTAGTGCAATTTAAAGTATAAAAAGGAAGTCTTACAAAAGACTTCTTGGCTTAGCAATCGAGATGCTAATTACCATCTTACACAAGTGGCCAAAAGAGTAGAGATTGATTCTGTATTCCTGATGTCCAGCTAAATACAGTAAAGCAAATAAAGGGAGATCCCTAGCAGATTAAATTTGTTCACTGATTGAAATGATAATATTGGTTCAGACTAGTGATAAATATGACTACAACAGAGGTGTTGCAGAAATCATAACATGAGACTGGCTGGAGCATACATGTCAAAAACCAAAACCAAAACCAAAACCAAAACCAAAAAAAAAAAAAAAAAAAAAAAAAAAACACCAGAAGATTGGGAGATATTCTCAGTACTGATCTGGGATTTGCAGAAGATTTCTAAACAAGCATGGCCTATAGGGAGGAAGGACACAGAAGAATCTTGTTGTTCTATAGTGCAAAGAGAAATGGTCAGGGAAAACATCAAACAAGATCATGAAAGAGGTCACAAAGAGACAGGAAGAGCAAGTGGTGCTAGTAAAGCTAGGGAAAGACAAGAGCAAATACTCAGCAATGTCAAACAAGCACAGAGTTCAAAAATTAGTTTTATTGAACAATAAATTTTGTCAAGCAGACAATTTGAGCAGCTGAACTGAACGAGGTGTATGCAAGCATTGTTTTTATTTAGCTAAGTCCTCTGTGCATTAAACACAAATTATTTTCTAAACCTTTCTCTTCTCTTGCCCAGAAAGCTCTTAACATAATTTTGGCTTGTTTAAAACTGTGGCTTCTGCAGGAAACTATCAGGATCTGTGTAATATACAAAATGCTGCCTACACACTTAGCCAGGGGACTCTGAGCAAAAAATCAAGCCAAAATTGCAGGGTGGTGGGAGCTTGAGTATTTACCATGTGAGGAGGGGATTAGGTAGCTGAGATCCCCCATCCTCAGGGGGATGTAGCAGCAGCCCTCAGTGCCTAAAGAAAGGTATTTGAGGAGGCAGAGCCAGGCACTTCACTCTTGTGAGGGGTGGGAAGACAAGAGCATAAATTTTATTAGATTCATACATTACATACATACATTTTATTAGATTCATATCATTTCATTAGATTCATATAAAGAGAACTTTTTCCTTTTAAAGGCAGCCAGGCAGTGGCACACATTGCCCAGAGAGGTTGTGCAGCCTCCATCTTTAGAGGTTTTTCAATAACAGCAGGACTTTAACTGGGGTAACCTGATCAGATCTCCCTACAGTGAGCAGGAATTTGGATTGGATCCTTTGAACCTCAATTATCTGATAATTTAAGAAAAAAATAAAAAAAATATATAAATATATAATAAAAAAAAAAACACTCACACAACTCCCAGTAGGCAAGTAGTTGCTTGGACAAGTCCATTCTTTGTTTCAATATACCCTGAATCATGTTTATTACTTGCTTATTATAATAGACAATTTCAAAATAATGTAAAATTCTATGCTGAAAAGAGAACAAAACTTTCATTTTTTTTTTTGTTTTGTTTTTGGTATGTGTGTGAAATAGAATACTTGTTTCCCACCCAGTCCTTAGATTTGTGTTTGTTAGCACTACAAATGTGACTATTAAATATGTGACTAGTATATATGGATTCATTAGAAAATGACCTGATGTCTTCTGAGGATCAGACATAAAAGTACTCTAAGGCACATCAGAATTCATCTTATTTTTAATTTGCTAAAAGAAACTGCATATTTAAATTAATTTTCAGTGCTTTTAATACAAATACTTTTTTTTTTCTTACAAATTATACATAATTAGTTTAGTTGAAAATATCAGACTGTGAAACAAAGAATGTGATAAAAAGCATCTTCATATAAATTAGAGAACATAGGTTTTGAAAAATAATTACATTTGGATAAAAGTTGTTAGAATTTTTTAAAAAGTTATTAGAATTTTTTAGAATGTACTTTTTGTGGGAAAAAAAAAATCCATCCAAAAATAATGTTTTTCATACAAATGGTCTGATTTCAGTAATAGGGATGTATAGTCAGTGAAGGCATATAAACTGCTCATTTCAGGGAAAAATATTATCTTAACAAAAAGTTGGGAAAAATATTTAAATCTTCAAAATTTAATGTCTGTAGTTGATTGAAATTTTACAGTTAGATAGTATCCTGATGGACAATACAGTTTATGAGAAATGGAAAAATATGTAAATGAAACATTTATTTTTTGTGTAAATGTATCAATGAGAAAATTCAAAACGAAAAATATTCATTCATTACAACATTCTTGTTCATTTTCAGTTGTGGTTTATTTGTACACATTTCATGTTATGCTGGCATAAAGAATGTGCTCAAGATATACTAAGTGGGTCTTTTATTAGTCACAAAACATGTATTCAATAGTAAAAAGATGAATGGAATAAGTATGAAAGATGGAAAATTTAATACCTTAAAATCAAGTTGATTGATGTGACATATATTTTTAAATGAGGATTAGCTTCACTAAAGTATATGAATTTGAACAAGTATAAATTGCCAGAGCCATTTTGCAAGACAGATTGGTGCCATTCCCTAAGCAAATTATTTTATAGATCAACTGGTGAACCCCAAATCCTATAAAGCAGATGGCTATGTTTTCCTCATCATGTTTTGGTAGTGCAAAGTTCTCTTAGGATATCTGATGTCTAACGGCAGATGGGAAAAGGCTAGAGGTACTTACCTCCTTGGAGCAAATTCTCGCGGAAATTTGAGTACAGGAGTAAACAAATACTTTTTCTGGATTATGGGGAGATGGTATCTATTTCACATAACACTCATATTCCTCCATAATACGCTCAAATTAGCACTGTTCAACAGGTACCTGTGACATGGAAGGTATAAATATTTACTCTTTATTAAAGTTCTTCATGGATGATGAATCAGCATCCTAACACCAGGAGTAACAAAATCCTATTTTCATTCATATATGCCTGTGGATATGGATAAATGTATGTGTTTATAATTGTAGTTTGCACCAGAGGTCAAATGATTTGACTAACACAAATTTTCTTGCAAGAACTTAACTGCCTAAATCTCATATTAAGTATCTTTCCCTGAAGCTCTTTAGTAAAATATGAGCATGGCTCCAAGCCCATAAACCCATTTCCAGGTATGGAAGCACATTTCTTCCAAAATTCATCCAAAATTATAACAAGCCATAAATTTTTTCTCCTTGTAATCTAGGGGAAAAAAAAAAAAAAACGTTGACTTTGATAATGGGGTTCCTTTTTTTTTTTTTTTTGAGTTTCTCCTTTTAGAAATCTAACATAACGTGTTGGTTTTCAGTTTGATTTGTAACTCATTTTGAAGTTTCCAATTTTTAATGCTTAGTCTTTTCAAGAGAAATAGAATGTTTACTTTTTTTTTTTTTTTTCTATCTCCAAGGATTTGTCATTATTTGCACATAAGTCATTATTTTGTTAACTAGATCTTTAGCAATAGCAAGGGATCAACCTACATTTTTTTCTTTTCTCTGATCTTATTTTCAGGTGCTTATTTTTCTATCAGATTTTTCCAGACAGCAATGTGGTGCTATGTATTATACACTATAGCACTCTGTTCCTACTGGCTGCTGTTGGCTTCCTATTTTTTCTAGATTGAAGTGGTGGTAGGAAGTAATAATATTTCTGCAAGTTATTTTTGGTTCTCTCTGCTAACTTTTATATAGAAGGTTATCCACTAACCTCAAAGGTAAAAAAATATCTTCTAATGACATGCTAACAACATTGTTAAGTGCAGCATAGAATGACCTTTAGGAAATTTCTCGTGAATTTGACAGTGAATTTTATTATGTGCCTCTCAAAGGAGATCCTCACTATTGTTTTTTATTATGGCTTTAAGGAAGACAAAACAATTTTTACTAAAAGAACAGAAAAGTGCAAGGGAGTAGAAAAGCTACTGTTCTAAATGACTAGGTCTGAAGAAGTGAACTACAGTACAAGACAGGAATAAAAGTTCTAGGAAGAATGTACATCTCTTAAAAAGCAAGACAAAAATCTTTCATTTTTAAAAAGAATCCTTAAACCCCTGCAGTGTAAAAATGAAAAATGTAAAAAGGGAAATACCATTTTTGATTTAAATTAAATGAATGCCATAGATCTGTTTAAATGCTTTTGAATACAGACTTAAAACAGCATATTGACCAAAGATATCTGAACTTAATTTCACAAAGATATGAAGAGAACAAGTAGCTTTTAAGATGAGAGACCCAGACACTTAATGTACCTAAGATTTTTCATTCATCAGGGTTCTTTAAATTTTCCTGTTCTTTCATCAGGCTCAGTATTGTAATATTCTATTAGTCAATAACAGTGGGATCTTGCTTTTCCACATTTTTTTTGTTGTTGTTTTTAACAATAAAGTGTTTTAAATGTCTGACTACCAGAAATCCTACAATGTTAAAAAACATTGATGATACAAGTATTGAATATTTTCTCAATGAGGGGTTTGACAGATTCTGAATAGTCTTCTGATTTCAGAGCTCTGACACGATTGTAAACAGAGACTGCACCACCTCACTTTGGATCTGGGCATATTTTGATTTCACCATCATGGTAACGTCACTGTTATCCAGATGACAGATTGTCTTTCCTTTCTCAGATGATAAACTATATATATATATTTTTTTCCCAACACTTCTCCCCACCTGTTATCTCCACTCAACATGTGTGGCCACTGTTACATGATTTTGTTCATTACCATTTGAACAAATGGTTAGACAGCATACAACATTGTCAAAAGCAAAGAAAAGCTTTTATTATCTTCACTTATATGTCTGCCCCTTCTGCTCCATTTTATTTCTCTTCTTTCTGCTTCCGAAGATGGGGGGAAAAAATTAAAAGCAACCAAACAAAAAACAAGTAAAGATGACAAATTTGTCTCATCTTTAATCTTGGTGGTAACAAACCTATGAGAAGGAGGGGGTTATTCTATTTTCACAAAGACAAACATGTCTGCAACAAAGTGTAAGCCCCAGTAGAAGCTCTGAAATTCGCATTTCCTCTCCTTTACTCCATCAGTTTCTTTTGTACCTGGTTTGCTTCTGTACCCTTCTGGCTGGGATGGAGTTAACTTTCCCTGCAGTGGTCCATATAGTGCTGCAATTTTCAATTGTAGCTAGAAAAGCACTGGTATCACACCAGTGTTTTGTCTACTGCTAAGCAATTACGGCACAGCACCAGGACTCCTTCCACACAAACCCCCACCTCCCCACCCCCTCCACACCAGGACCAGTAGGCTGGGGGTGGGCAAGAGATGGGGAGGAAATATCACCAGAGCAGCCGTCCTAAACTGACCAAAGGCATATTCCATACCATGTGGTGTCACATTCATCAATAAAAGGTGGGAAAGGAGAAGGGTGAGGGGGACACTTTTTACAGACATCTGTACTCCCAAACAACTACTACATGTATGAAGGTCCTGCTTCCCAAGATGTGGCCAAACATTGCTTGTTGATGGGAAGTAAAGACTTTTTTCCCCCTCTTTTCTTCCATACAGCCTTTGCTTGTTTTTTTTTTCCTCTTTTTTTTTTTTTTTTTGTTTGTTTTTCCTTTAATTAAATTATCCTTATCTCAACACATGAGCCTTTTTCTTTCTAATCATACTTTCATCTCTCTGTATTCCTTTGAGGAAAGGGAGTGAGAGAGTGGTTGTGGTGGAATTTAGCTGGCCAAAAGTATAAAACATCCACAGCATCTAATACTATTTAATCTCAGACAAACATGAGTTACTTAGTTACTTTTACTCTTTTACTGAGCTGAAGGAGAGCTATAGAACTTTCTTAGACCACATAACACTGAGCAACTCTTTTTGAAACTGAGTTTCAAACATGAAAAAGCAATCTATTAAATGGTCATTAGAAATAAATCTTATTGAACTTTCAGCTTGGCATAGATCTTAACAGAGAGGAGAAGTGCATCACTTGGGTGAAGTCAGTTGTCCTACACAAACCAGCTGAAGATGCTTACTGCAGCTTTTTTTGCTCATTACTCAGTGAGTGATCATTGTGAGGAGCCCAAATACTGAATCATTTATGTTTTTAATATGTCAGTTAAAATTATTTTTCTCTCAGGAAGAAATTGCCTTGCTCATACACCAAATTTACCACCCTTTTGTTGTTGTTGTTTGTTAAGAGCCTTGCCCATGAAATTTCCCTACAACTAAGTAGCAGCCAGAATACACAGGATAATTTTTAAATTACTACTTTGCAATGTTGTAAATTCTAAAACAGATGCTGATAGTCTGAAATGAAATTTGAAAAAAAAAAAACAACATGGAAACAATCCTTCTCTAGACTCATGAACTGCTAACACTTTGCATTTTGTTCCCTGATGCTAGCTGGTAAACAATTTCACATACTTCCAACTAAAGTAGAAATTGAACTGTCTGTGTGCTGTTAAAAAAGTGCTGACATTTGTAAAATAAATAAATAAATAAATAAGTAAAAGCATTGTTTTGATACTTACTCATTACTGTCAGATCCCTTATCAAGAAAGTGTGCACTTTTTTAAAAAAATAAAAAAATAAAAAAATAAGGAGGGAGTGGAACACTACCACTTCTGATTCATTCCCTTTCTGCAGCAATAACACAGAGCCAATATTGGCGAAGTTTGCCTTTTAAGGCTTTCTGTGTTAAATAATCCTGCCATGGGCCTGAAGTAGTCCTTTCAGTATTGTTGTTTCAGTATTGTATTTTAGGGAGAAAACAACCTTATTTTTAGTGTTGCAAATTAGCTAGCTTTGTTGGTCATTCCATATAAGAAAACTGTTTGGGGTTTTGGAAACTGTAACATAATAGTAGTTGTATTCTTATGCTGAATTAAGTTTTTATTGCACATTATCGCAATCAAACTTCAGTCAAGCCACATATAGGGGATGATGCAGGTTCTCCCATCCTTTTTCAGTGCTTAACTGTTAATTTGAAATTTCTAATTGCATTCTTGTGATCGTGCTTCCTGTCAGACTGACAGCTACATAACACGTAGGAGGAAAGCTGGATGGGAAGGCTAATTATGAAGTAAGACAGTCAGGAGGGAGAGAGAGAGGAGGATTGTTTTATTTTTTAATCAATATTATATTTTCTCTTGCACCACCCCCAGTAGATTTTGTCTTAATGAGATTCAGTCCGAATCAATGCATATCCAGCCAAATTAAAGGTCATATCCAGCCTGTCTAGGGTAAGTAAATCATGGGAAAGTGTTTGAGATGCCTTTTCTTCCTTCACTCTTCCACAGAGAACAGAAAGAACATACATTTCTTTCATAGAAGAGAAGAGGGCTTGCTTTCTTCCTAATTTCCTACAATAGTCAGCACTCAAAGAGGTGGGAAAAAGTCCCTCCATGATCTCTATACTAATTTTACTATGGTTTGTCAACTGCCACTTTATTCTCTTTTAAGGAACTATTCCATGTGTTTCTGCTCTTTGCATTCATTTTCCAGTACAATTCAGTGTTACTCACACGCCCTCATATTTTCATATATTTTTGCATAACCTCCTATCATTCCCCAGGGTATGCAACATATTTTTAGTGTCATGTTGTCTACAGAAGCAGTGTTTTTATGGGTTACAACTCAACTATTGCTGTTTCTCAAACACTTTGAAAGCATACACATACAAAAACGTTACATTTAAAGGCCCCATGTACAAGCAGAGTTTACCCAGGCCAAGTTCTATGCTGTAGAGAGACCATCTGTTCTAGTGATACAATCCTTAAAAGGACAATACACATATATTCCATGCAAACCGGACTATGAGAGAGAATCTAATGCTATATTACTTTAACATCTCTATTAACTATGGTATATATGGCAATATTTGAAAGCTAGATAGAAAGTCAATTAGTATTACATAGTATATTTCTGGATTCAAAATCACTTGCTTTGACTGATTTCTTTTTCTGATTCATCATTGCACTGGTTGTATAAGGTTCATCATACTAAGAACCTGCACCATTGGTCATGATGATTATAATGAGGCTAGAACCAGAGCTGGAGACATGGATTCACAAGCCAGAAGAGAAAGAATGTAATCAGAAGCATAAAGTATAAAGCATAAAGTATAAAGAATGTAATCAGAAACAAGGTTAGAAGTTATTTTTCTGAGCTTCAGGAGAGATTTATAGTGGAAAACAAATAATAACAGGGACAAGAAGACAGAGGCAGAACAGCAAGTTCCAGAAGTCACAACTAAGGAGGCAAGAGAAAGAACAAAGGAAAAAGTCACAGTGGCCAACTAGCCAAGAGCAATCCATGCAAGGAATTCCTACACACTGCTAGAGAACACTAATCAGCTGCTCTTATCCATATTCTACCATTTCTGCTGACTCTATCAGTATCTTAGTGCCTCAGGTTGGCAGGAGTTTGATCAAGAACACACTAACCCGTTACAGAGCCCTGGTACTCAAACTGTAGCTAAAGAGAGACTTTTAATTACAGACAACTGTTACATACATTCAGTAATCTTTTCTAGTTCCTTCTTAAGACAGTGGTAATCAGTTGATACCCATAAGGGTAAGTTACAACACAACAAGATTAACTCAAAACAATATACATGTAAATCAGTTTGTTGATTTTGGTCACACAGAAAGTGGTTATTTATGAGCTGCAGTCAAATTTTCCCCTTCAGAATATTAAATGAAATGTAAATAATGAAAAAGAATTCTACTTCTATCTTTAAAAAATTAGGACAGTGGGAATATGTTTTCTTGCTTTTTTGTTTTGTTTTGCTTTTGTTTTTGAACTTTTACTAACAACATAGCTAGTACTTCTAAAAGGAGTGTGTTGGACTCATTCTCTAAAACTTTACTTAAAGCTCAAGTTCAGGACTTCCTTGCTCAGGAGATCCTGGAAATGTCATGGCATATTAGCTGTGTATAATGCACTTAGTTCCAAGCATGGACTTTTATTTTTGTCTCCTGCATTTAACAACTTAATTTATTCACACTTTACTTCATGGCCTCATGGCCGCCTTCTCATCTCCTGACCACAGTCAGCATTGCAGTTTCAGTGGGACTACAGGGATCAAGCAGCCACAGAAATGAAAGGATGCTACTCCCCAGATGGTTTCACTTGATTCTCAGCTGTCACTGGTTTCACTGTCCAGATAGCCAACTGCCCAGACAGAAGTGAATTTAATGGGATCTAAAATAAGAAAGCAACCATCATTATGTCAGAGTTCTATTTAGAAACCACAGCTACAATGATAAGGGAGCATAACTCCAAACTGGGCAGTGTTACAGATCTCTTGAGCAGATGGGCTGCAAAACAGAAAACTTTGCATGGACCAGCTGCAGGCTTTCAAAATGACTACAAGCTGCTGATAGTAGTCTAGACAGGCACAACAGCTAGAAAACACATTTTCATAATATAATAGCCTGTTGTAGAAATGAAGCTTGCTCCTTGGCATTCCTGCTAAAATTTACGTTCATATTAATAGACTTACATTGTTGTATACTTGCGTATACTCCTCCACCAGCCCACGCTAGTTAATGCAATATAGATGCAAAATGTTACCAAGGTAACTAGTTAGGAATCAGATATCACCAAAAGATTTTTGGATTTTTGCTTGTTTGTTTACACAAAGGAAGCTGCAGTTTTCTTAAAATCAAATTGTTAATGAGGAAATAAATCTGAGAAAAATCTAAATGTCATATGCTGATCAGTTAAATCCAAGATTATTTCATGTTTTTGAACAGGTGTAGAGTTTTTAGTTTTGAAACATCAAAAAGTTTTAAACTAAATTTTCTTATCAGGGCTTTGAAAACTGTAAGATACTTCCTGTTATGGGGTATTTTCAATATTTTTTTTGGCCAGCAGAAATTCTCTGTGTTTGGCCAGCAGAAATTCTCAGCAGCATGCTGTAGATCTCCCTCTAATAGAAATACAACCACAATATGATTTCATCAGAAACACAACTGTGGATGTATTAAAGAATGTGGAAAATAGGGATATCAGAAACATCAACTGAGACATTTCTATTAGTAATGTGACACTTGAAATGTTGTTTAGTATTAGAGCTGATTTTAATAGAAATATAACAGGACAGTTCATTAAATTAAAATTAGACATTTTGATTTGAAGAACTCTGAAATAATTAGACACCTTAATGAAATGCTTTGGAAGCAAATCTATTTAGAATTATTATTTGGGAAAAAAAAAATAATGAAAATTTTAGGTTTTTACAAAGAGTTAGAATGAAAACTGACCCTTAAGTTTTGGAATCTCTGTATTGCACTGTATTCCTGCTATATCCGTCTGATTTGGCAGATTTTTTTTCAACATCCTTGCAAATCTCTCATCATATATAACTTAAAACTAGAGGGAGAACTTACAAGAAGTTTGTTCCTCTTTTCCAACAGATTTTTAATTCATAGGAAAAATTAAGACATAAATACAGTCCTGTAAATTCTCGAGATCTTCCAGTGCAGAAAAGAGATGTCACAGTTGAAAGAAAACATATCATAGTTTAATCGCTGTGTAGAAACGTGGTTCCACATGATGCAATTGTGTTTGGTGGATGATTTTTCATCAAATATCACAAAAGGCACATCTGTGCAAAGTTACAAAACTTCATTGCCATTATTTAATTATTAAGTATTGTTTGTAATTAAGTCAATTTGAAAAGTTTTTTTTTTTCTTTTTCTCCTCCACATGTATTCAGGTAGCATCTTAACTCCTAGTTAGTAATTATCCAGTTACATTTCAGTTAATTAAGTTAATTATATAAATAATACAGAATATATGAATCATAAATTCAACATACTCCATGCCTCTTGCATGTAGGAACTTCTTGTACAGCTGCTTCTGCCTTTGACTTTGTGCTGTTCATTACGGCTCCAAGACAAACAGAGATATTGATGTGCATGAAATGAGGTCAGGCATGGCACTTCAAATCACCTCACCTGTGTGCTTTTAAATTCTCCACCCTGTTCCATCTTCAAGAGCAATCCAAGACCAAAGTAATCTAAACCAAAATGCATATGCATTGTCTAGCTTTGCTTTAAGTTAACATGGCATCCATGTGTACTTGACTTGAAACTCTTTAGCATTTGATCTCTAGCTGAAGACTATGAAATAAATGAAAGAATTTAAGTCTTTAAATAAAAATCCTAGTTCCTGCTTCCAAACTTTAGAGAATTATTCATTCATTTTAAGAGATAAGAAAAGACCTATGAATATAACGCAACAGTGAATGATTTAATTTAGCTTTTTGTCACAGGTTTCAATCAGGTTTCAGCCAGTTGTTTTAGGTTAGTCTTTATTAAATAACATATTATTTAATTTTGTGCATTAAATCTGAAAATTATAAGCATAAATAATTCCTAAGTAGATTCACTAGAGTCTAGATTTCCTTCAGGTCTTATGATACAGAGACTTAGGATATTTGTAAAATGGATTATACAAATAACTAAACTTTCTCTACAGATGTATTAATCTTTTCAAACTAGAAAAGAGAAAAGACTAGTGAGAAAAATATAGTTGCAAAAAATGTTTTAATAATTCCAGATGAGATTATTATTATTGGGCAATCAGAAAGACTGCATTTTTTAAAAAAGATAAAGTGACCGAAATGTTCTCAAACATAAATAATAATAATAATATATATATATGGAAATCTCATTTTAATGTTGTTCAGTCCTTTGTTCTCCTTTATTCAGTAAAATATTGCTCTAAATATCCTTTTTAGGATTTTCTTCCTGATTATCTCCTTTTTTATTTTATTGTAGAATATTAAATAGGTAAATGACTAACACCATGGTCATTATGAGAAAAGGAAAAAAAAAAAAAAAGAAGAAGAAAGAAAGTCTCTTTATTAATGTAAACAACAAGAGAAAAGCTCTAGTCTTTTTAGAAAGAAATTATCTGCTACAAAGAATATCACAAAACCAGCTTTACATGTGTATTAACATAAATTAAGATTCCTTGAACCTTCTTTTTTCTTCTTCCTTGTAGATCTTCTGTTCAATCCAGTTTAAAAATTATTTTCTATGTATAAATACATCTAACAACTCTGTGTCATTAAATGTGCTCTTGAGTGTCAATCACAGGGAAAGAAAGAAGGGGAATATTATTCATTTAATTTTTTAAGAATGAACATGACTAATGTAATGAAAAAAAATTAGGTGGAAACCATCACATGGCTCTTCCCTCTCTTCTTTTCTATACTGCTTTTGTATACTTAAAAGGAGAAAACTGACATGAAGAGAAAATTTCTTATTTGTTTGGAAGCTTATTGAAGCCAACGGAGAGACTCCACTGGTAGTCAATAAATCAGCTGCTTACATGTAATGAGAGTAATGTCTTGGCTCACTGGAGTTTGTATCAATGTACTTCTGAGGAAGCAAAAAAAGGTTGTAAAAGAAAAGAGAATGAAAAGCTGAACAGTGAATTTCCTACCCCCTACATGGGGCTTTAAAACATGACTTCAGCTTTAACTATCATTCTCTCAGTTGGATATTCTATGATACTTTACTCCTTTTCCCATTTTAGATGAAACAACTTTTAGCGATAGAAGAGAGACAGCAGGATTCAGGGGAAATATAACTTCTTCCTATTCTGGTATGAGCTTCTATGCTAACAACACAGGAATAACCACAGCTGGCTCTCCAGGAAGGGCTTAAATGCCTTTGTTTCAAGGCATTCTGTCTTTAAGTATCCCATATATGCCTTGCTATTATCAAAGCATGGAAAAATGCCTAGCAGTTATGTGACAAACACAGTTAACCTGCCTGAAGTGAATTATTCCTAAAGCTCAGCATCATAATAAATGCTTTTTCAGTTGCTTTGTTTCCTAACAGATGTTGTTGTTTGAATTGTGTATTTGACTCTAGTTACTTTAATTAGGCATAACCTTCCATCTGAGTCCCCCAGGTCAGTGTTTTATAACTAACATTTTTTCTGTCATACTGTTGGTTTTTAGCCACTGATATACCTCCATAAGTTTATTCACATGCAATGCTCATTTGCCATAAGCCAGCAATTCAGTTTCATTAACAGACCTTACCCCTGACAAACTAACAGCTGTGCCACTCCTAGTCTTCAAAGCACCTGTGACTGGGTTTCTACATGCCTGGAAATTATTGTACGTTTTTCCTTTTCAGCACGATAAATATAGATTGGGCTGTCTGTGAGAGTAGTAGCACTGGCACATGCATGAATGCACTTGTTCATAGAACAAATGTGCTATTCTAGGAATTTTTGTTTTCATTGGAAATATGGTTAAGCTGCCATAAGTAACTACATATCTTCTCTTTCCACTCTGGAAGATTGCCTGAAAAATTACAGATGAACATTTATTCATCAGCTTTCATACCTTATAAACATAAAATACTTGATGCACACTGTTTCCTGATTGATTACACATGAGATCATTGTAGAAATATTTGTGACAGAATGATAGTGGAATAAATCAGATATGAATGTTGTGAGAATAGAAAAAGGTATCTCAGAATTCTGGTATTTTTGGGGTAGGCTAAGAACTGGGTGACTACCTGAAGAGACAGAGATGATATGCAGAATAAAATTAAAAAAAAAAAAAAAAAGTAAAGGGAGTTCAGGTAGTCAAGAATATTAATGTTAAAAAGATTTTTGTAGAAGTGTCTCAAAAATATGAAACAAGAGAAATAAGAGAAGATTTTCTGAATGTAATATAAGAAAGTTAGGATTTGGTATTTTGGCCTGATTTGCATTAAACAGATAAAGAAAGCCTTGAGATGTAACTTAATATAGGGGACTTAAAATCCTTTTGTTTCTGAGGTAGGAAATGACATTTGTAGGTTTACTGTGGTAATAAAAAATAGTCTTGCACCTGAAGAGGACTTGGAGAGCTCAATAACTACTGAACTAAAGCTATTCTGGAGCCAGTGGTACTAGTTTGTTATATATCCTAGTTAATAATTTTGTAATCCTGATGACAGATGTTTAGTGCTGGAAAGAAAAGTCAATATCCTTCACTACCACTGACGTGAGTCATACTCTTTATTGGAGGAGTCACTGCTGTGTGGGAGTGTGACCTAAATGGATGTTTATATGCAGAAAAACAATTTAGTTCTTCAAACCTGAAATATGTGTTCTTTCAGAAGCCAGTTAGAGGTGGTATTTTAGAGTATTTTTGTTTTCTATACAAAGCTTCCATGAAATGACATTTGTGTGTCAGAGATCATCTAGTGTTACCATTTCATTGCAAGCCCTTTTATTTTTTTAACCATAAAAGCAAAGGCCTTCTAGATCCAAGCTCTTAAGAGAAGCTGTGCCAGACAGCATAGAGCAATATGTCTCCCTAATGGTATATATTTAAGGACATGCACTGTACAACTTCCTAGAAAGCTGAGATTTCTATAGAAAAATGATTAACTTTATCATGGTTAGACTAGCTTCTGTCATAAAGTTGATGAAAATATGTAAAAAAAAAAAAAAAAAAAAAAAAAAGTATGCTCACAAAATTGTCAAGCTCCTCATTACTTATTTGTCCTCCCAAAAAAATCTAAATCCTTTATATCAAGCTGTCTTCTATGTCTAGGCACAACTGTAATACTTCTCTCTCTCTTTTTTTTTTTTTTTTAAACTTTCAGAAAGAGAAAATTAAGGATCACCACATGTTATATAAAATGCTTTTAATTTTACTTTGTTCACACAATGGGTTTTGTATAAAAGTTTTGTCATGTAAAAGAAAAACTTAGAAACCTTTATGTAGTGGAGGGATTGTAATGATTGTAGTCTGAACAAACTTAGGTTCAGATTTGACTTGCAGATTGCAGGAGAATGTCTTATTTATTTATTTATTTATTTATTTATTTATTTATTTATTTATTTATTTTCTTTGGAAGATAATCAGTACTGTAACTTTGAAGTTGTGCAATGAATTTTTGTTTTACAGGTCAAATGAGAGCTGAAGTTCTTGAGGGAAATATGCTTCTTGTACACAAATTATTGAATGACTGAAACGAGACCCTTGAAAGAAAGGATTGGGTACTGATCTGTTCTAGAATTGGTCAGTATATGGAACAAATTATACATGAAGTCTAGTCAGGTTCTTTGTACTAGAACTATCTTTGTACTAGAATTATATTTGTATTCCAGAACTATCTCAAAGGAGGTTGTAGTGGTGTAGGAATCAGTCTTTTCTCCACAGCAACAAGTGATAAGATGAGAGGAAATGGCCTTAAGTTGAGCAAAGGGGGGGAGGGAATGTTTACATTGGATATCAGGAAACATTTATTCACTGAAAAGGTTGTGAGGCACTGGAATAGGCTGCCCAAAAAGTAGTTGAGTCTAGAGGTATTCAAAGGATATGTAGATGTGGTGCTTAGGGTCATGGTTTAGTAGTAACAGTTGGACTTGATACTTCTAGAGGTCTTATCCAACCTAAATAATTTAATGATTCTATAAAAGATTTTCTCTCCATTGGGAAGCCAACCTCCAGCATATGATGGGGGGGAGGGAGAGGAGAGGGATAGAGAGAGGGAGATAATAGTGTTTTGTTCATCTTGGAGGCTATGAGAAGGTGATGTTGTTTCTGTCTTCAGTTTCTTAGTGGGTGGTGATAGATGTGACAGAGTCAGACAAACCAAGAATCCTCAGCCTCTCCTCATAGGACAGCTGCACCAGCATCATACTGCAACTCCACTTCCACAACAGAGCACAGTCTGTGTAAGCAGCAGCTGTGCTGTTTTCAGGAGTCACTAATAATTATTTCTCCTTCTGTTTGCATGGACTATCCCTCTTCTCTTGTTCACTGAATTCATACCCATACAGCCTCTCTCCTCCTTCTCTGCCAAATTATTGTTTTCTAAAAAAATATCTTTTCCTGCTTAAGTTATTAAGTATATTGACAGTCTAACAACATCAGCTTTATCCCACATACTGCGTTGGCAATGGAGAACTCTATCTGGCAACATCAAAATAAAAAACTTTTGTTTCTTTTACTTTTCAGCATGGGCTTGTCTCAGGAAGCCTGATTGCTTAGGGCTAGCAAAAAGTGGAAAAAGCATATTTATAAAACAGTAATTTTCTGAGACACCACTAACCTTTTTGGGTATTCTCCAGGAAGAAAAAAACAAATCTTAAAAAATCCTAATTTATAAGATCTATAAGGTATATGATTTTTAGGCAGAAACTACTCTCTGTCTTCCAGAGAGACTGCAGCCAAAAAATGTGAAGGCGTCTTGTATTCTGGAAAGTTTCACATCAAGTTGAAATTTGGCATTAGACACTAAAATTTTGCAGTATAACTATAACTGTATCTATCAAGCCTTTATTTTTATTTGTATTTATTTAGTTATTTTTGTTCTCCTACTGCATTAATTAATAGACGTGCACAAGAGCTCTGTCTTGGCATTTTAGAGTTCACTACAGAGTTAGTCTTAATTGTTTATGAGATTTACTCTGTCTGATTTCTTATAAACCTGATTCTCCCCGGCATCATTTGGAGTTAGTGCAAAGAAAAGTGTCTATTCTGACATACTCCAAAGAAACCTCTCTCTCCTCTGATTACTGTAGGAGCTTGAGGAGATTATCCAGTGTAGGCTTAACTTAGTCTTTACAAACACTCACCTCCATTTATATTCACAAATTAAATTATTCACAGACATCCCTTTAAAAATAGAAGCCAACACATTTTATAACCTCTTGTGACACCAAATTACACAGACTCTGCTAAGCATAAGGAATTGGTCCACACATGGTTAGCACATAATTTGCTTATGCATGAACTTGAGGTTCTTTGCAAATAGTGGGCATGGTATGAACTGGATTAAATAAATTTTTTGTTAGATGTCCGTCAAGTTGTTGGCTGGGACTGTGAAGGCCAAATTCAATTCTCTCCTCCAGGCTTCCTGTGAAAGAATGGTGAGACCCAAAATTTATGTACTTAGTACTTACTGTGAAGTACTTAGGATCCTGAGGCTTATTTTCTTCCATGTCTCAGATATTTCGAAGCTTATTTTTCATTAAATCAGTTTATAATGCAATTTGGAACACTCTAAAATTTTGCAGGTATTTTTTCTCCAAAATCACAACAGCAAAACAATTTGATAAAACCCTGAGAAGCTTGCCCCTCCTAGTCCACTTAGTCATCAAGAATTTGCCATTTCTGCTGATTAATGATGACTTACACTGCTAAGGATGACATCTTGAATTAGGACGAACATGTTAAGAAAAAATAAAACTCTCAGAGTTTACCAGCAAGAAACATTCAGTTGTTCAGTTTAGTATACAAACATTAGCAGTCTTAAAAACTGCTTATGGTTCCTAAGGGGAGCCCTGTTTTCAGGGTTAGGTTTGTCTCTCACCTACTGAGATTAAACTAACCTTTTCTGTGAAGTTAATATAGTGTGGTTAATAAAACAAGAGAGTAAACAAATACAAGGAAAGGCAGGGAGAATCATAGGCAATATGATTTAAAACAAGTGTTAGAGTAGAAAACAACAGAAGAGCTGGAGAAGAAGAAGATTTGGAAGAAAGGTATCTTTCTCAATTTCCTTGGCCACTGCATTTTCCTATCAAAATATTCAACCCAAAGTGCACAACTAAATTTTTAATGAATTTGTAACTATTTTACGCTGAGAGAACGCAGGGAGAAATTCAAACACTGCATAACAGCAAATCAGATAAAAACAACCACCTTCCAGTGAGTTTTCTCCTTACTGTTAGAACTGTTATACATTTGTAACTGCTGGCAATAAAATGTCAGGAATGAGAGAAACTTGAAAGATCCTTGATTCAATAGAGAAAAAAAGATGGGTTAAAAAAAAAAAAAAAAAAAAAAAAAGACACTGTTCCACAGTGTTATAGGGCCTAATTACTAACAAACCAAACCTTGACTGAAAGCTGAGACTTTCATCTCGTGTTTGCAGAAGGCATGAGACTGCATTTGTTGTGAGAGATAATGAGTTTGACACAGAAAGCTCAGCCTGGCTACCTTTGAGCTTGGCAGCATATGGTCTAAAACTCCACTAATGATGTGAAAGCTTGAACTTCCTATTTTACAAAAGTCTATGTTCCACCACTGGAAGAGGTTTACTTAGCCAGCCAGCCATGAACACTACTTAATACTGCTCTATGTTTCATGTCAATAACAAAGAGTGGCAAAATCAGTATTCAAAACTGAATTTTGAATGAGAGACAACTAGTAGTATATTGCCTGTGCAGGAGAGATAAAAGCATTCAATTATATATAGTTTTTCAGCATCACATATTACTCTTTATTTGGTAGTCTTCCTTACATATCAATTTAAGTGTACTTCCTAACATGCTTACTTAAATAACAAAGATAAGTATCATGAATAATGGACTCAAAAAATCAACAAGTTCTGAATCTTATTAATTCTAGAAGCTTCTTGTTGTTGAAGTCAAATATAAAGGCTAGAATTATAAAATCAAATATTTGTTGTTGTTGTTTCAAGTTAGTATGTCAATGATTTTTAACCTCACATTTCATGAGAAGAGCCATGGATTTATTCTGTGCTGTGGTTTGGGTAATAAATAATTTTCTAGAGTAACATGCTGAGTCAAATGGAAGCATAACAAAAAAAAAAAAAAAAAAAAGACTTAAAATTTGGCATGTTTTATTTTATAATCTCTTTCAGTCCTTTGGAACCTGCACAGGGACTTTGTGAGCTATGTTGTAATATCCATAAGAGTCTCCTGGGTTTCCAACATATGGTGCCAATGTGACTCTGTCAAGTCAGTTTCATCAAATCAAAATTTTTAAGATTGCCCCATTATCTACCTAGAAATGATTTAATAGTGATTGATTTCTGTCATAACAGAATAATTAACCTTATCACTTACCATATGTAGTTATTTATTAAGAATATCTCACACCAGTTGCCAGAAATTACTAAGTGAAACCTCATGATACTTTTAAAGAAAGAATAATTATCCCCATTTTTTAGATGGAAAAGCTGATTACATACATATACTCACAAATATCTACACAGATATGTTATGTACATGACAATATAGATGTGGATATATGTAAAGAGGTCCAGATGTTCCAAACTGATTATCTAAAATATAGTAATAAAACCATGCTTAACTGTATAGCTTCATTTTCTGAGGTACTGAAAATCTACTATACCACAATCCCATGAAGACGGACATGAAGCTTAAGTATAAATCATGTGCAAACTGCATATGAACAACTTTACACATCCAAGTTTGGTTTTGAAAGGATGAGAAGATGTGTTGAGAAAACAAGAAAATTTAACATAGCTATGAAGCAAACATTAGATCTCTTGATTTGGATGTTGTGGTTATGGATATTAGTTGTGTGCTAGAGATGTAGATTCGAGGACTTTTTGATTATGTATAGATTTCA
The DNA here is from genome assembly GCF_963932015.1 of Anas acuta. NCBI lineage: Eukaryota > Metazoa > Chordata > Aves > Anseriformes > Anatidae > Anas > Anas acuta. Next base: position 13,107,731 of record NC_088979.1, read on the forward strand.
ATGACAGTTTGAAACTGATGCTTTAGAGTTATCTTGATTTTTCTTTATTTAAGTTTATTTAAATAAGACATATTAAAAAGTACAAAGGAAACTCTCTAATAGCTAATTTAGTACCTACTAACTTTTTCAGATACACAGTGTTGTAGTATATTACTATGTAAAAAGCAGTGAAGTTGTGGACTTCATAGCCATGTTGCCTACCCATATAGTACGCTGCCTAGAAGAGGGAGAAAAAACGCATACAATCCCAGAAAGTCCATCCCAAGCTTAATAATAATGAACAGTTCTCTCTGCTAAACCTTTGGAAAGTATGTTTGAAAAACATAATCACTCATATTTAAGCTTAAGATGGCAGAGTTGATCATCACTGAGTTGTACTCTCCTGGTTTATGTAGACATATCCAGAAGAAGGACAGGAAGGACAGTGAATTCAACATAACCCAGTCTTCATTGCTTGTAGTTTTCAATCAGATTTTAAAATGTATACATACATGCATACATAAATATATATATATATATATATACACATGGTTCTCAACATTTGGTAGGATAGTTTTGTAAAGTGAAGCCATAGATAAACAAAGAATAATCAGAGAAGTGTGATTTAGGAAAATCATAAGTGATGCAACTTCCTAACAATAAAGAAGAGTTTTCAATTATATTTTCAATATTTCCTCCCTCACAAAAACTATTTGGATTAGACACTTACAGAATGCAATTTATGCTCCACTGGGACAAGTTATGTATTTTGTCTATTTCTTCACTTTGAAAGGGTTTTAATCATTAGAAAGAAGATGGAAGAAAAACAATGAACCTACATATACATATGTAAGTAAATAGTGATGTAGTTTACCAAAAAAGGACAGAAACCTTACTGAGTCTCAGGGTGTAAGGATATATTCAGGTTCTGTCAAAAATATTAAGCTCCACTGTTAAAGCAAAATGTTATGAAAGTTACAGGCCATAAAAATGTGGTGTAAAGAACTGAAGATGATCAAATTTGGCTATTCATTCTTTTGCTGAGTATTTTTGCTAAGTATGACATTATTTTTCCCACTGGAATTATTTACAGTGAGGTTTCTCAGGAAATAGGTGTGAGAATCAAAAGCATCGTGAGTAGAAAAAAAAATGTTCTGAATGTTTTCTGCTGGGAAAAAAAAGTCCTGTTTAATCATTTCTTATAGACAACAAAGTTGAAAATGACCCCCTCCCCCTCCTTTTGGGGATGAGGGTGGGGATTTGTGTACAAGCTATTGTAATATCTGAAAAATAACAAGTACATTATAATTGCTGATTTTCTTCTGCATAAGGTAATTAACAGTACTGTTAATAAGCTCGCTTTCTGCTGTGTCTTTAAGGTACAGAAAATCAGAGCAGGGTGATCATGTCTCCTCCCAGCTAATTAACATTGCACTCCCTTATAAGACTTTGCTTTTTTTAGTAAAGCACTCTTAACTTAGCAAAAGGATAGTTATGAGTAGGTGAGGATGTTCACTTTGTCCACTGTCATACTTGCCTCTTGGTCTGTAATGATGCACTAAGCAGACTGAGTTCAGGTTTGGATTCAGTTTGTCTCAGTAATTATTTTATCCATACCTGTTTGTTGCCCCTCCTAAAATATTAGCCTTTTCTTTGTGTGATAAAGTCAGTGTTACCTTGGTGACTTCAGAGAGAAAAGAGCAAAGCCATCAGAGGAGAGAAATGATTTTGTTAATTGAGACTGCTGCCTCCTAGTCCTTGTGTCAATATGAATTCAGTGTTTTGCCAAGATTTTCTAGGGAGATTAATGATTTTGGTTGCCTAATTTAAAAAACCTTTAAAGCCTCTTGAACTTTAGGAAGCGGAAGTTATATCCCATTAAAGTGCTTCAAGCTGTCTATGCAAAACCAAAGCTCTGAGATGTATCCAAATATGCACATGTGCATACGTGTGCATACTCTTTTCTTTGCTATATTTGTGTATTTAACAGAGCATGAACTTGCTGCCTCCTCTTTTCCCTTTGCTAAAACTGATAGTCAGAATTGCTAAAAAACATATAAATTCACTTACAGCTGTAGCCTTTTTGATTGAAATTAACTGTCTTAATTTATATTCTGCAATAGAGAGATTCAATTAGTACTAGTCATGAAAAATAACTAGCAAATAATCCACCTGGATTTGATTTGGGGAAAAACAAAACAAAACAAAAAAAAAAACATATGCTAACTGCAATCAGATTTGTAAATTTGAAAAAAATTCAAACTTATAATTTAAATTTTCTAGTGACTTGTTCATAGTCAAAAATCTACCTCCACTTTGCTTCAAATATTTTTTATTGAAAATAATTTACATTTCTTCTATTTTGTTCTCATGAATAAGTGTCATGGGAAACTTACTCTATTTTGATTCTGTTAACACTTAATATTTAATTCTAGGTTTGTGTTAAATCTAATTTATTGTGACAGAACGATTTACATGCTTTTATCTAAGCACATAAATAAGTGGTTGCAGTTAGAAGTCTCAGTAAGTCAGACAGATAAATCTATTAATTAGTTACAAGACAGTCCATAAGAGAGAAAAATTAATAACATATGGAAGCTAGCAAAGTATCAGCTTTCAGGCATATGACTGACTATTTGAGTTGATTTTTTTCTCATCAATTTATTAGAGCTTTGGAGATCAGCACTGTATGTCTACGTAAACTTTAAATATCTGAGTATCTACAGATCACCAAGTCCAAACAGTATGAGCCCTGTTAAATCAAAAAGCATTTTACAATCAAAAAGCATTTTAAAATTATACTCTTATATTATTGACATACATTCTCACTATTTGAATTTAGTGTTGCCATTTTGATAACTTCCCAGTTACTGGGTTAAAGAGATTGACTTCCAGACGTAGTCATGTTTCTGTTTTTTGTCAATATTTAGCTTAGATCTATGAACAATGTGAACTTCAGGGCAGTTAGGTGGAGGTTTATTACAATATTATAATTTTTATCTTCTGATATACCAATGTTTGACTCTGCATGATTTGGTAATTTGGAGGAAATCTTTATTGATTACTTATTTTTAATAGATTTAGTATCTTCTTCTTAGCCTAATTTATTTCTTAAGTGACAATTGCCTTAATTTCATGGTTTACACTGATGTCACAATGCGTTATTTCAAACATTGATAATTGGTTTAATATTTCAACTAGCGTGTTCTTTTGAGAATTGAGTGAAACTCAGAGTCAAGTGATCATCCATCAAGTTGCACAATTATTACCCTATAGTATAGAATAACCTCAAAAGAATGATATGAAATTCAGAATATTTTATGTGGAACAGGGTGTAAAATGAATAGACAGGACATTTGAGGTGCAGGGTCTGACAACTGAGAGACTATGAGAATGGTTATTTGAATGTGATAGTTTATTCAGAATTTTAATTTTTTTTTGAGAAAAAGTTTATTAAAAAAAAAATCACAAATTATGACTCTTTCCTCTTGAATCCAAGGCATAAAACAAATATTGGGGAACAATTAAGGAAACACACAATAACAGCAACAACCACAATACTCTAATCTAAAAACACATTTTGTCCCCTTAAAGTGATCATGAAGTGGTGAGAACACTTTCTATACAGCACTCTATACTTATGCCTCCATATTTCACCTCCCATTTATTTATTTATTTTTTTATTTTATTTTATTTTATTTTATTTTATTTTATTTTATTTTATTTTATTTTATTTTATTTTATTTTATTTTATTTTTTCATTTTTCATGATGAAATGGCTAAAACCAGTGCAGATCTGGGCTTGTGCTATTGTATCTACCTTACATCTGTAAAACAGCACTTTCTATTTATATGTAGCTTGATTGACTTGTTTGGAGCTAAAGTACCATGTTTTCCGCTTTGGTGTCTCCACTGAGAAAGGCAATGAGACAATGACTGGCTTTTGCATCTGCGAAAGCAAAGACCTAGCTTTCATCTCTTAGCGACTTAGACATACCTTGGCTTCTGGTGCTAACACTTTACTATGGAGAGAGAAAAAAAAGATTTAGTGGCCATTGCAGGAAGAGACTTGGGCTCTGTCTCTATATGTTATATTGTTTTCACTTGCTAAAATGGAAATATATATATGTATATGTAAATATAAATAAAAGATATATTGTATATGTATACATATATTTGTGTTTATGTATTATGGAACTGGTGATTTCTGCTAAAAAATATTGATTGTAACATCAATATACAGACATTTTCTGTTTTGCAAATAAATGTCTGAACTGCAAAAACATGTTATTATGGTGAATGAATAATTTTGATTAGATATTGTTCAATGATACCACACTGGTTTAAAGGGACCTTGCCCTCAGGGGCTTATAAACTAAGAAAAGGAATTACCCACTAAGCAGGAATTACCCACTAATTTATAATTGCTTTTTATGCTTTCCAACAGTGCTTTGTAATATAATCCTCAAATGGATCATTTCAATATATGCTTAATTTTAATCATTAACTCAAATCCAGTGATCAGTGGGACTGTTTTTCTGAAGACAGCTAGATATTCAAACCTGTGTAAGCGGTGATCTGGACATGAGAAGAAGAGTTGAACAAGACCTACCCAACCTGTTTCCTCAGAAAACATTCAGCATACATAGTTTTGCTGTCAAAACTGTAAATACAAGTCTTTCCATTTAGATCCCTGCTCTGTGAGATTTTTTCTTATGTCCTGCACACCAATACACAGTTGCTTTTATTTCATTTATTTATTTGTTTGTTGTTGTTGTTGTTGTTAACATTAAACTATTATTAAACTGGAATTGTTAAACTATGAATGCCTTCTATACAAAAGCTCAAAGTAATATTGAGACTGTCTATTAACCAGGATATATGGATGTTAAATGCATCTATTCTTCTCAAAGGGAGGAGAAAACTACTCGAATCTTTAGATGGGCACTGAAGACACATGTAGCTGGGAACAGCTCTGGTTTCAGGAGTGTGGGCTGAAATATTTTTTATTTATTTTTTGGCATCTTCCACATTGTACTACTGCTTGTATCTAATCTGGACCTCTTGTATCTTCCTTGGTCCACAACAGTTGCAATTATTACATATTACAAATCACTGGCAAACACAAAGTAGTCTAATCATTTCACACAAATCATTGCTGATTTTTTAATGTACTATTACATACAAAATTTCTTTGTTCAAGGTATTTCTCTTGCCATACTGTTCTTTTCTGCTCAACACCACTGGCAGGGCTGTGTAAATGAATGAACAGCTTTGTGAGGTACTTTTCGCAAGAAGAGTTTTCTGGGAACCTTTTGTGAAATTATTCTCTTCAAATGAAAATTTTTATACAAATGAATAGCCTTTAAGATAGCTCTTGAATATGTCTTCTCAGGTATAAGTTAGATGTCCACAGGAAATGTGAAATAAAGTCACAGACCATGGAAACTCAGAGCCTCTACCATGGTTCTTCCACACCAAAGATGAATGTTTAATTGTTATCGTTGCTTAACACATTTAACTGTTTATCATTGGGAGGCTTAGAAGATGCTAGAGGTTAAACGTAACCTGTCCGTATCTAAAGTAGGGCTTCATAATATAGCACAAATATTTCTGTTCCTTCTTTGCAATTCTGGCCTCAACAGTGTTTCCTCTTTTACCTTCTGCCAAGTCTCTGGATCTCCAACCATAGAGTAATGATCAAAAATTTGCCTTTTTTTCATAGGGGAGATGTAATGATAGACAAGATAACTTGCCTGCCTTTTGAGACAGTCAGATATTGCATGCCTGTAGTGTAAGACTTAGGAAACAAATATTTATTCAGAGCTCAGTGCTTGGTTTGGATGATGCATGGTATGTAAGGTAAAGGTCATACATTGAGTGATGAGCATAAGTGGATATGAAGAAAAAGTGAACAGCTGATCATTCTTCATGACCTATCCACTCCATGTACTGAATAAAACAAGGTCTTGTAGAAAAAGTAAAATAAAAAATGTACCAGCATGGTTTTGCACAAAGGCAAAAATACATTTTGTTCACTCTCAAAGACTTGCATTTAAAACATAAAAAAATATACCAAACATTATGTGTATCAGTTCAGTCAAGTCACAAAATAAATGTTTTCTGTGCTTTTGTAACACTATTCATCGGTGTTCCAGTCCCCCTATGAGAAAGTTAATGCTTTGCCCATTCTAGTCAAAAGGGGAGATGTAGTGAGTGGGTCCTGTGGACTGGAGCTCTTTGTGTTTGGTTCTCCTCTCCTTTCACACAAGTACCAAGCTCTGCCCACAAAGTTGGTTCCTGTCATTCACAACACAGAATTTACTCACGCTAAAACCCCACCTTTTTATAGAGTGACTGCGATTATCAGTGTCTTTTTGTTCCATGTGCAAAATGTAGCTGAAAATGTAGCAATATACAAGAAACAGGAAAGTTTAAAAAGTTTGCAATTCAGCTGAAGAAGAGTGCATCAGCCAAGAGAAGCCATTTCTGTAACCTAAGGGATGGATTTCAGTATTCAGTTGTTAGGCCTCTTGGAACACAACAAAAAAAATTGCACAGATCTTTTGTAGTTACACGTTTTTTTCTTACCTTGCTCCTTGCTCTGCAGTTGTCACAGCTTTTGCTTTGATCCACACAGAAATGAACACGTCACCTCATTTAGGTAATTTTTTTTCACTGTTTCTTTAGACTTTTTGAATCAATCTTAACAGAAAATACCCTGAGTGACTGGTGGTTACACCTTTATGAGGATGTTATAATTTGGCCTTCTGGATCTGCAGGATCTGCAGTTTTTTTTGTTGTTGTTGTTGTTTGTTTGTTTGTTTGGTTTTTGTCATTCATTGCTCTGTGTACATCTGGCTTTTTCACTTTTCTGGCTTTCATGCTTGGCTGAGTTGGTGGCTCTGTCTAGATCATCCTTCTGATCATATACCTCATAGAGCTGATAGACATACATTTCCATTGGTGATTCACTCTGTGAATGTCTTATTTCATGTATTTTATGGTTATTTTATTCAGAAGACTGCAGCGATGATTACTATGTTAATGTTCTCATCCAGATAGTAATGCAGCAGGTGACTAACAGTAATTAATCATCAGAACCTTTATTCTTTTTATAACAGAGTAGCTGTTTAACACTTCACAAAAGTCACAACCTGTGAAGCACTAAAGTGCTGGAAGAATCTGATAGAAATAGCTAAGCTCTTATGGAGAATAGTGTCAAATAATGAAATTCTGATTATAAATATTTATAGGATACAACTCTCTCTGTGTATGCATGTGTTAATTGCAGGAAAGCTATGTCTTCCTACCATAAATTTTATAGATGTAATTCCCATTAAAAAATGCAGCAACTTACATATCACCCCAATGTAGCAGTGGTGCGTTACTTTTGATAACCCATATTCTCCGTTGCACATAAATTGAAGTTTTTCAGCTGTATAAATACATGTTTTCTATTGGAAAAACTGTGTACAAGCAGCCTTTTATGTTTGTTTGTTTCATCCGTATCTACATAGGCCATTAATACCCATTCAACCAACCCCTCATTGCACTCAATAAGAATATTAATAATACACAGCTGACAGTAATGTCAGGCAGTCACTGTTTGGACGTTAGCTAATATATTCCACTTCAAACTGTATGATTAATTTACTATGACTGCAGTTTGAAGAATGAGCAGAACAATGTAACATTACAAATTTATTTTGAATGTTAAATAGCACAAAACATCCTTAAAATGGCATTGTACTATAATAATTATGACTGTGCATTATAGTAAATAGAGACATTTAGAATAGACCTTTACTGTGTCTTCCAATCATCATAGTGGTCAACTAACATTGGCAAAGGAATCTGAAAATCTACAGCATCTAAGGAGCTTCCAGAGAATCCAGCATTAGACAATGTGCAGGGTAGCAACTTGAATAGTGCAGAAATATTTTTCTTTTTTTAATGGTGTTGGATATTTTCCTCGTAAGATGGCAGGAGGTTTCAGGTTCTAAAAATAAGACAAAACAAAATCCAACTAAACAAAAAAGTATTGTAATTACTAGAAGAATATGTTTGCAGCTGATTAGACAACACAATTCTGTTACTACTCATAGTTAGTGATCTGTGCTTCCAAGCTTTTGTTTTTATTTGTTACCCAAACCATACTGTATTTGTTACCCAAACCATACGTTCCAATCTTATCTTCATAAGATTGGAATGTGCAATCTCTATTTTTCAGCTGAAGTAAAAGCTTCTTCTGTTTATTTGAACTTCTGTGATGTATTAGAAAAGATAAATTGTAACATGAAATACATGTCCAACTCCTGAATATTCTAGAACTGGTTTTGGTTACTCTTAAGTTTGTGAAATTGTGGGCGCAACAAAAATTCACATGAAATTTATTGTAAATGGAGTATTTTTCTCAATTGCTTTGGGCAAAGTTTTAAATCAGAAATAATCATGTAGTTTTTAGACTTTTGGACAACAGTTGGATATAAGGGTTTTATCCTATCAAGTGCTTAGCATCCTCTAATATAATAGGATCGGTAGTCCAGCATTTAAAATTTTGCTATGTCTTTTTGTATGTGTCTGCATGGTGGTAGGATTGTTGTTTGTTTTGTTTTGCTTTGCTTTGTTTTTAATGAAAAATCATCTTCCTGTGGACTCTCCTCCACACCTTTTTCACTTTTTTTTTTTTTTTCCTCAGACAAATTTGGTAGAAGTATGTAAATATCAAAGATCGTAGTTGGGCATCCAGAGAGGTTTTCAAAAGTGCCTAAGCATCTAAATATATTGGAAAATCATGCCATGATACCTGCCCACATATATCTTTTGAAAGCTAATCTTTAGCCTCCATGTGTAAGATTAATCTCACCTATCTTGAAATATCTTTCCTTAATGTGGATGTATATGTCTGAGCCAGACAGCATGGTGACTTTTTATACTCAGGGAAGAGAAATAGCCACTTGTGGAACATGATTCATCTCATCGTGACTTAAAAATCTGAAATAGTTCACATGAATTGAGTCCTAAAAATGCCTATTTGTCTCCACTGTCCATGGGATTCTAGGGTGAAGGTCTGAGGCTTCCCTGGCTATATTCCTGGTTTGTAAAGTTAGATAAGTAAATGTCTGAATTGCCTTGTGTAAAACTTTTGGATCAGTTTCTTAGAACCAAATGGCTTAAAGAAATTATGTCCAAATCTTCTGTGAAGGCAAAATTCAGGTATGGATCCATCCCCCTAGTGCCCTCTGTGAGTTTCTCTGTATGAAAAGTAAGTTGTCTCATTCTAGACTGCAATGAGAGCATGGGGTATAGGGTATAGACATAAATAGGGTGGCTTACAATGTGAATTCAATGTGCATCATTTCTGTACTTCAGTCTTAATCAATGACCTAGGTATCATAACTTTGTTGCTTAGACTCAAGGATGGTATGGAAATGTGTTTGAGGCTGTGATTCAGAAAGGTGTGCTACAGAAATGAGAAATTCTGTTATTGCTAAAAAGTGAGAGTAAGGCCCTAGGAATTTGTTGGCATCATGCAAGATAGTGCCCTAATCACTTCAGTGTTTCTTTATGATGTTTCACTGTATAGCTTGGGAAAGTAAGAAATCAGATTTCTAGTGGTCCTTTTTTCCTGATTTCTACATTCAACATTTCTCTAAAATAGGGAAAAGGTGTCTTTCACTGCTTGAGATGCTGAATTATTTTTCCTGGCTTTGCTTTGCAAGGAATGATATTTAATTTGCCAATTACCTTAGACATCGAGCTGGGATTGGGAAGAGTCTTTTCACATTCTTATTTTCTCAGATGATATTTTAAATAAAATTAGACAGCATCAGTAGCTAATTGATAGAAAGATGCTAATCTTCAAAGCTTTAACTTTTTGTTTTATAAGCAGAGGATTTGAATGTAATATTTTTATTTATTTGTTTGTTTGTTTGTTTTCTAGAAAGGGTAGTTATTTTTGTAAATTTTGACTGAGTGTTGTGAAATCAACTGCTGACCTCTTTACCAAAAGGACTACTGATAAATTTGTTGGTCCCATTAGACATCCTGATTTTTTTTTCCTTTTAGTACTAATGCAGTTGTCAGGAAGAATCAGTTACAAGCTCTAAGGTTGTTCTAAAGTGCTCCTCTGGCTAAAGAAGCAAAAAAGAAATAGTTACCAAAATAATAAGGGGGAGGAAGTGAAAGCAGAAGAATACAATGTATGTCTAACAGAATGGAAAAGTAAGTGAGGTCTTAGAGCAGCAAAAACCTACTCTGTAGCAATACCTTAAGACATTAAGATAAACTCCAAGCACAAGCATTTGGTTCTGCTTCTTATGTCCGCTGAACACAGGCTGTATGCTCTGTGTTTCCAGACACTGAAGGCAGGGTTAAAATCTATGGAAAAATGCCTTGTGATTTAACGTGGACTAATGACATAAAAAGTCTTGATATTCTTCAGTCCCTCAACCCTTCTGAATGTTTTATACATCTTTTTATATGCCTTTCCAAAAACTTTTACTTTGGGCTCACCCATTTCCTACTACCTACAGATCATGTTGTTTCTTGCAGCCACTGCATGAAGAATTACTGCTTGTGTTACTATTGTTGAAGATAACACCTCAGATCTTCTTCGTAATCACCTCCACCTTACACAGAGATTTTGCTGAACTTCCTGTCTTCCAGTACTGCTGCACCATCAGCAGCATCGTAGCAAGAGGTATAGTCAGCAATACCAGTTCTTCCTCTTTACTAGGATGTCCTCTAGTATGAAATGATTAGTTTATCATATTAAAACAGTTCCTGGACCCCAGTCTATAGTAAGGCATTAACAAACTGATCTATTGTCTTGTTTCTACTTTATTTCAAATATATCTTCCCAGCTATGTTCTCTATTTAGAGGAATCCTGCTCAGATCTAAAGCAATGTGTAAATTCTGGCAAAATTTCTAAGCCTCTACTTTATCCTTACACTTCCTAGTCTTTCCAGGTCCATCAATACTTCTACCTTGCTCTTTTCTGACTTTCATAACAATGTCCTCCTTGGTTTTTCATTTTTCCTTCTGGAGAGGACACTTTTATGTCTCCCAGGTCATTGACCTTTTTTTCTAAGACCTACTCTACTATCTCTATATTCAATTTACAGTATTTCCATTCCCTTATTGCCAGCTTCTCAATCATAGTTTTTTTGTGTGTGTGTTTTTGTTGTTGTTGTTGTTGTTTTGTTTTGTTTTTTTGTGTGTGTGTTTTTTTTTTTTCTTTTGTTTTCTCCTCATCTTCTGTTATCCAAACTGTGGTAATATTCTTCTATTTATTTATTTATTTTTTCTTTTGACATCTTTCTATTCACAACTATTTTATTTGTTTCAAACCAAATCAGGTCAAGCTGAGTCTTGCAAACTGTCACAATTTTACCACAAGTCTTGTGCTATTTAATGTTTTACTTAAAGCTTCGTTTCCTAGAGGGAATGGAGAACAAGAAACTCCAAGCTTTTATCAAAATTACTAAATGCTTAGCCCTCGGGTTTACACAAAAAGCCTAAAATCACAAAGGAAGACCATATTAAGGACTCAGATACCAGAAGGCAAATAAAAATCCAGGCTACCCTTCTTTTAATATTTTTTTTCTCCTGTCCATTACTAAGAAAACTAGCCTCACAATTGAGAAAACAGGAGAATTCCTATCTCAGAAATATTTCCACATTGAAGTTAGAGATAAAAATGTTCACGCTAATATGAGGAACACTTGGTAACAACTAATACTACAGGAATAAACCTCAGAAATAAACTAAGATTATTTTTATATGGATCAAAGAGAATAGCAAGTAGGAAAAAGCTTTCTGTAAATCCAAATTAAGATAATTCCTGTTAAATGAGATGAGCATCTTGATCACACAGGGTAATTTTGCTGAAGTGTGTGAAGCTGCTCAGCAAGCAACCTACAGTTTCGTAACAACTTGGGCAAAATCTGTGGATGTTGCCAGGCAGCAAAGAAGTTCACAGCTTTTCTGCAGATTTTTAAGAGCTATATAAACTGGACTCCATTCACATCTTTAACTTTATTGATCCTGCAAACTTGTGAACTATGTTACATGTGTTTTTTTTTTTTTTTTTTTTTTTTTCTGCCAGTAGATGGTGATATTTATATTAACTATTTAAGTGAACTGGAAAATATACATGATTATTTCTTTCAGTATACCTTCCTTATATCCCAGATATATTTCAACAACATGAGTTGATTTCGATTACTTTGGGAGTTTATATTAAGTGCAAGCATACAACTACACTGTTGGTTTTAACATCATTGTGCCCATTTTATTGCTCTTATCATCAGGTTTAGAGCCAGCAACATTTGACCAGTTTAGATATCTGAATTGGCTGAATATTTCCTTTGGCTTTTCATGAAATGAAAGAAAGCAGGGGTTTGAGAGGCTCCATTTTCTGTTGTTCAGTCAGTTGTAAATGGAAAGTAACACCACACATATTCAGTGGAAAATGGTGTTTTGTTTTTGTTTTTGTTTTTTTTTCCCCTGCAATTATGCCTATATATTTGTTGTTAATGAAACTCTAAAAGCATTCTTAAATGTGTTATAGCTACAGTTCAAGGATGATGTAGAGGGTACAAGTGAATGCTTCAAATTAAATTGCCTTTGGTCAACCCTAGCACTTTCCAAGGATGAACTATACATAACTTGCTTCAACACACACAAGCTTATCACAGAATATTTCAAAACTCAAGACTGCTGATTTGTTTTCTCTATTGATTACATCAGGAAGAAAATGTTGGAATGTGGCATTTATCAAATATATATATATATATATATATATATATATATAATATTGATATAATAAGATATATAATATAGATATAATAAGATATAATACATATATATATATACACACATAAGACCTTGTTTAGCAAAATACTTTAGCACATTCTAAAATTTCTCATGTATGTCTTACTGACTTCAGTAGAATTATATACTTAACACTCTTTTAGCACATGCTGGAGTTCCTTACTTGTCTCTGATTTGTGATCAAGATAGAATTTTAAACTTTTTAAGTTGTGTTCCTAACTAGATTGATGACAGTTGTTGATTGAAATACTCCCAACTAAGACTGCAGTAATTTGAGTTTCACAAGATACAACAAGCATTGCAACAATTCATTTAGTTTATTATAAGAGCTCCTAAACACTTGTTGCTTACAAGTGATGGACTCTCAATGTCTTGGGATACAGTAAGGACAGTATTTGTAAAAGCAGTAAGACAGCAAGGACTGAGTAATGAAGGCAGTGTCTGCACTATGATTCTCTCAATGACTATGAATTTCTACATGAAAAAAAAAAAAAAGTTTATTAGAATATAGACCAGAGTTAATTTCTACCAAAACAATTTTCTTAGTTTCAGACTGATACCACAAGTTACCAAGGATCCATTACTCCTACCAGCTTCACATGGAATTGTGTTAGTACTTAACATAGTTAGATCAGTAACTTGAATGACTAAAACTATCTCAAGTCTTCTGCAGTTGGAACAATAGGAAAAGCAACTGGATAAGCCATCAGATAACAGACTCATGAAAGCAAATGTGTTGCATGGTCAATTAACACAATTAAATTCATGGCATATCATCCGCATGTAACAGTTGTGATTATTTATATTCAGAGATGTGATAGTAATTTTGCATTAAAGCGTGAATGAAAACAGCAAGTGAAGTAATGCAGATTTAATCATAGTATTTGAGATGAAAATCTATTTGGAGACTGGTGACAACTGAGAAGGAAAACTTCAAAAAACTGTCTGAATCTTGATTTCTTATGTAGGTCCAGCAAAGAACTGCAGTTTAAATTGACTGATTTATTATTTAGGGTAAGAATAAGATTCTTAAAGTTTGAACGCTTAAAAGGCAGAAGAAGACAGAGAATTTATTGAATAGAAGATTTATTTGTTTGTTGTTTATTTACTTATTTATTTATTTTGCATCTTAAATATTCTGCTGTGTGTGTGTATCATTTATATCAAACAAAAGGACATGAAAAAAAACACACACATTTTTTCTGAGAGGACAATTGGAGAAATTTGGGGTTGAATGAAAGAAATGTATCAGTCAGGGAATTCTGAGACTTCTTAAAGTTCATAATTCAGTACAGACTGGGAGAAGGACTCATTGAGAGCAGCCCTGCAGAGAAGTCCTTGAGGGATGCGGTGGATGAAAAGCTTGATATGAGCTGGCAGTACGTGCTTGCAGTCCAGAAGGCCAGCTGTGTCCTGGGCTGCATCAACAGAGTGGCCAGCAGGTGGAGGAAGATAGTCTCCCTCTTCTCTCCCCTTGTGAGGCTTGGAATGCTACATCCAGGCCCCCAGCACAAGAAGGATTTTGATATGTTAGAATAGGTCCAGAGGTTGCCATGAAGATGATCGGAAAGCTAGAGCACCTCTCCTATGAAGAAAGGTTCAAAGAGATGGGGCTGTTCAGCCTGGAGAAGGCTCCAGAGTGACCTTATGGAAGCTTTTCAATATTTAAAGAGGGCTTATAAAAAAGATGGAGAACAACTTTTTGCTCGGGCAGACAATGACTTGACAAGGTGGAATGGCTTTAAACTAAAAGAGAGAAGACTTAGATTAGATGTTAGGAAGAAATTCTTCACTCAGAGAGTGGTGAGGCTCTGGAACAGGTTGCCCAGAGAAGCTGTGGATGCCACATCCCAGCAGTTACTCAAGATCAGGTTGGATGAGGCCCTGAGCAACTTGATCTAGTGGGTGGTATCCCTGCCCATGGCAGGGGCATTGGTACCTTCCAACCCAAACCATTCTATGATTCTATGATAATATATGCAAATAATATATATATATATATATATATATATATGCATATATATATATATATATTAATGCAATATTATATATATTCACACAGCACTGAGATGTATGAATGGAGGTCAGGATATCTATGAAAATATTCACAATTAGTTAACATTAATTCCTGCCCTGGAGAACTTACATTCCAGTTAGATGTCATAAACACTAATGAGAATATGGAGTAATAAGGGGTGTTTTTACAGTCTCTGAGTAATTTTACCCATAATTTACTGGGATTTCTTTGGAAACCTAGGTCCCCAGCCTCCCACTTAGACTTACGGCTTACTATATGGTCATGTAACTGTATTTTCCACCATAATTTGTTTTATATTTATAACTGTATTATAATATTGTAATGTAGGACCTTCCCGTAAAGTCTTATAAGTAGTACCTGGTTGTCATTGTTTAAAAATGAACCTGAGTGAGGTGGAAGATGTCAGTTCCATGTCTGAATATCTTCCTGGGGCTTAAAAGCCTGTTTTATTTCTTCCTGTATTAAAGATCCTTGTACAAAAAGATGTAGAAATCTCTTACTGGTTCAGCCTTTTACCATTCCTAGCAAGGATTTTTGAGCACTGGCCTTAGTGTTAGTAATCTCTTTAGATTTAAGTGCAATCTTTATGAGACTTTGTATTATAGATACAGTAAAAGTGTGTCTTAAGCATTAAGATGCTCATGTTAAATTTAACATAAATTATCACACATTGTAATTATGGAAAATAAATGCATAAAATAATTTTACAGACATA
Source organism: Anas acuta (assembly GCF_963932015.1). Lineage (NCBI taxonomy): Eukaryota > Metazoa > Chordata > Aves > Anseriformes > Anatidae > Anas > Anas acuta. Next base: position 13,123,304 of record NC_088979.1, read on the forward strand.
ACTTCTTGAATATTAGTGTCAATGTAAACAATACTCTGAGCTTAATAGTAGCTTAATATAATCTACATATTTGTCTTTCTCGGTTTGAAAATAGCCAAATAATACTTTCTATCGTAACCTAGATCTTTAAAAGTTACATTTTAGAAAATACAAGCTAAAGTAAATAGTGAACAAAACAAAGGGGAAGTGGACTATTATCACTCCATTTTGCAGAAAAACAGCAACAACAAACTTATGATAGAATTCTGAATAATATCTCTTATTATAGAATATGTTATCTCCTATGACAGAATTCACTTATTTCTTTATACTTACAACATAAGTATACACATCAGAGGTGGTACCAATTGGATCTTTTTATTCTTGCTAGAAAAAAAAAAAAGACTGAAAATATGCTAAAGGCATAATTCAGATCTGCTGTTTTCCATTCTACACCTCTATAAATTGTAATCCAATGCTACGACAAGGGTTTCTGAACTGAAATCATATGAAAAAAACTGGCAGATGGAAAAACTGAATACTTATGACATAATTTCCAGTCCAATATTCTCAATATAGGGCCCTACTTAAAAAAAAAAAAAAAAAAAAAAAAAAAAAAAGGAGAGAATGCTAAGGGCTGCTCCTCCTAAATCCAAAAACATATTCATACAGATATTTGATAAAATGTCAGGTAAACCACTGAGCATTCCTGGCTAAGCTGTGAGGTCTTGAATTCACAAGTTGACTTGAACTGCCCTTTGTATCAGTTACAGATCTCTTCTCCCTGGTAACTGATGACAGGATGCTTGGGAACAGCACAAAGCTGTGCCAGGGGAAGTTCAGACTAGGCACTGGAAAAAATTTCTTTACCGTGATGATGGTCAAACACTGGAACAGGCTTCCCATTAAGCTACTATGCATGTTCCATGCATGACAGTGTTCAAACGGTGTTTGGATAATGACATCAATAATGTCTTTTAACTTCTGGTTAGCCCTGCAGTGGTCAGAAAGTTGGACTGAAAGATCTTTGAAGATCTTCCAAATATTCTACTAGATCTTCCAACTATTCTACTCTATTCTACTCCATTCTCCTGGTCTTGCAGAGTGTAACAGGTCCTGGAAGAGACCGGTTGCATTTTTGTGGCAAATTATATCTTTGAGGGAGGCAGAATAAGATGAATGTATCATGTCTAAAGTATGCAAATTGGTAGGTCTAAGTACACAGACAAGTGGATATATATAAATGTTACATATAGGTTCCTCTACAATGATAATCACCATGTTGATTTTGAGCACTACTATATATTCATTGATGGTTTCATCACTGTAGGCTTTTTATTATTCACATCTAAATCACATAGATCATAAAACGTAAAGCATGTAAAAATATTTTTGAAACACATTAAAACATTTTACAAATATCTAGACGTAATGCATCTTAGTATAATCAAATTTTTCATCCTACTATGTAAATAAATTATGGCTTTCCCACTCTGGTCTGTGACTCAGTATTTCTCTTTCTGAAAGTGTGCATGTGTATATGTGTGTGTATATACATATATATACATACTCTTACATGTATAGTAAGTAAAGTACACCGAGGTTGATATAAAGAGACAGATAAGAAAAGAACCACTTAAAATATCAACAGAGATGCCAAAACAGAACCATGATATTTATTGGCTAGTTATAATTTTAATTTATCTTTTAACATTCAAAAACTTTCTGGTAATAGTAAAGATATATTGAGTTTCATATTTATTTCTGATTTTATATCTGAAATGTCAAATAAAATAAAAGGTGCTGTTCTGTCTGTATTTTGACAAGTAAGAAGCAGCATGAATTAGAACTGTTGGATAAAACCTCACCTACTTTAATTTAAAGATATTTTTTAAACAAAGCTGTACATGTGAAATCCAAGTAAGTTTTTTAAATGACTGACCACAGCAATTCATCTAGATGTTCATAACTTACAGTAATATATTTATCAACTAATCACATGAGTTAGAGTTCAGAAAAGTATTATTATTCCCTATAGTACACTTCCAAGTAGTGACATTATATAGTAATAGCTATATTTACTTACAGTGCCTTAAAAAGGACACTACTTTTATATAGAGCTTCAGCACCTATATTTCAGGACTTCTTGGAAATGACATGGTACAAATTCATCTTCTTGTGCATTTTTTCACTTTGATACAATCATACTGTAAAATATGTTCCATTCTTAGAATGCGGAATCTTAGAATCATAGAACTCTATGATTCTATTATATTAGCTAGATTAATTTTCTGTGCAGTTTTTCATCACATTCCCATTAGCACATATACATACACAAACACATAATGATGGAAAATGTCAGGAGATATAAGTATGATTCTAACAAATGTGTTGAAGTTGCAATGTGAGAAACATAGATGCATGCTGAGGTGAGAAGCACAAGATAAATATTTTTAGTTTTATTTTTTAATAAGGACTGAAAAAAAGTGTTTTCATTGTAGTAGTCAAAAGAACAGGAGTATCAGTAGAGTAGCATTCTGTATTTAACCACATTACCTTCTTTGTTGCAAGGGCTTCTTTACAGCAGCAAATGCGGTACAGAGATGGCAAGAGATGGCAACTATAAAATGTGGATTCCAATCCCACTTTTGCTATCAACTAATTCTCCTACCTCAGGCAGGCTTTTAACCTTTCTGATCTTCACTCTTTTCTCCACTAAATTGTGAACATCAGTCCCCTACTTGGAGATGTGCTAGTGAGATCTCCATAGAGAAATATCTAAAACACTACAGAAATTTGAAAATGATTCACTTAACTAAGCTGTGTCCAAATGTGTCCAAAAGTCTTGCATAAAGACTTTTACTATTAACTTAATATGAGAAAGGAAAGATCAGGGGAGATTATTAAGCACCACACACACAAATCTATTTATATGTAAATTTTATAAGTATGATGTTATATTTATGCAATATTTAGTCTTTATGCAAGAGGATTATTTAATTATCACACAATAATTTCAGCAATACGGACTTTTAGATGTGATAAGTTTCTCTGTGCAAATATTCTTGATGGTTGTAGCATTTAAGTTATCTATACTGATTTTTTTTTTTTTTGTGGTGGATTTTTTTTGTGTCTTAATGAAAAATCAAAGAAATACAGATGAAAAAAAAGAAAGAATTCATATGATATTATTAATTTCCTAATAGAGCTTCATATCAAACATTTAAACTTTCTGTCTTTTCTGGTATATTTCAAATGGGAAAATAGGGTGAAAATCTAGAAAATTAATAGAAAAAACATCAAAATCCCTAAAAAACAGCAATAATAACAACAACAACAATTATTAAAATTATATTGATCTTAATATATAATTTTATTAGTATGATTATGATTATGATTATGATTGTGATTATGATTATGATTATTTATGACAGATGTCATCATTGTATAGAAATTGCTCTGACTGCTGGTAATAAGGCAGAAATTATAAAGAAACTTTCATACTGGGTGCTAAAACCATGCAGGGGTGGCCTCTGTGAGCAGAGCCCAGCAGCTGCCCCATGTTAAGAGCCAGCACCAGAGGGCTCCAAAAGGGACCCACTGCTGGCTAGAGCCAAGCCATGAGTGATGCTGGTTGGGCCTCTGGGAGAACAGATTGAAGGAAGGGGAAATCTGCTGTGCTACAGCAGCTGGGAGAGAAGGGTGAGAGCTGAGAGAGAAGCAGCCCTGCAGCCCCCAAGGTGAGTGCAGAAGGAGGGCAGGAGGTGCTCCAGGCACAAGGCAGCACAAGTTCCCCTGAGGCCCATGGAGAGGCCCCTGGTGGAACAGGCTACTCCCCTGCAGCCCATGGGTCCCACATGGAGCAGATCTCCATGCTGCAGCCCGTGGAGGAGCCCCCGGTGGAGCAGGCGGATGTGGCCTGGAGGAGGCTGCGGCCCATGGAGAGCCCCTGCAGGAGCAGGCCCTGGTCCGGAGCTGCAGCCCGTGGAGAAGAGCCCATACAGGAGCAGAGGGTCTGGGGGGAGCTGCTACCCATATGGGGGACCTGTGCTGGAGCAGTTTGCTCCTGATGGATGGACCCCACGGTATGGAGCCATGTGGGAGCAGTTCTTGAAGAGCTGCAGCCTGTGGGCAGCCCCCACAGGCTCAGTTCGGGAAGGATGGCATCCTGTAGGAGGGATGCCACATGGAGCAGGGAAGAGAGTGAAAGTGAAGGAGTGATGGAGACAAAGTGCCATGGACTGACCGCAGCCCCCATTCTTCATTCCTCTGCACCGCTCGGGGAGAAGATGTAGAAGAGGTGAGGTGGGAGGAAGGTGTTTTTAGTTTGCTTTCAGTTTCTCACTGTTATAGTTTGCTAGAGATAGGCAATAATTATATTTATCTCCCTATATTGAGTCTGTTTTGCCCATGATGATAACTAGTGACTTATCTCCCTGTCCTTATTTCAACCCTCAAGCCCTTTCCATCGTATTTTCTCCCCTTTCCATTTGAGGAGGGGGGTGAGAGAGTGGTTGTAGTGGAGTTTAGCTGCCCAGCAGGGTAAAACCACCACAGTAGGCAACCTGTTTTGTTGATACTGGAACATATTTCCAAGCATCTCAACAATTTAATACATATTTTGAAAATTAATATGAACTCACTGGAAAAATAAACACTAACAAGACAGAACGTCCAGGCTAGAGTAAGACAGACTGGTCTTGTACACAAAGTCAGTATGGAAGTGAGTGGGAGAATAGCCTGGAGAAAAACCAGAGAATCTGGCTGCATGACTGAAAGATGTAAGGGTGCCAGTAGCAACACTGGTATAAATCCTCAGCATTAATAATGTGCAAGAGTAAGGAAGTAAGAAATGTCATATTCAGTTATTTAAAAACTAAAACAGATGCATTCTTAGTGTCACAGAACTACAAGAAGAGGTATTTAAAAACAAGTAAAAATATCTCAAATGCGCTAATTATCTAATGTTTTATAACTGTTTTATAACTGTAAGGGAAACAAATAGCCATTAATTTAACACAATTTAGCCAATCCAATTAAGCAGAAATAAGAATTATCATCTTGAAAATAGTAGAACGAGGACTGTAAAGGTTTATTGGGTGCAAACTAGGGCAGCATTAAATCATTTTTTTTCTGACTAAACCGCAAAAGTAGAAACTTAGAGTGGGCAGGGTAGCATTGTCTACACCGAGCATGTGACATGGTTTGGCTTTACTTCAGAGTCAAAATCATGGACATCAGAAATGTCTGTTTTCCCACCTATTACATACAAGTCCATTAGAACGTGCTTTCATTTCTGAAATAGAAAAGGTACTGATGAAAGAAATGTGCAAATCCAGCTTCTGATTTTCTATTGTATAGTGAAGCTCCCTAAGGAATATTTACTTGTCTAGTAGTTTTATTATTTAACAGCCTTGTCTTATTTAGTCTCCCTAGGTGACAATTTTTTGTATGGAAATATAAACTAGAACTGTAATAGCCTCCTTTTTTAATAGACCTCTCAGAAAAAAAAAAAAAAAGTGGGGGGGGAGAGAGGGGGAATCAGTATTTCTATTTCCTCTTATCATTCCTGACAACCAAGGGGGTACTAACATTTCTACACTAACTCTTTATTGTAGTTTGGATTATTCTGAATCTAGCTTTCAGCTCATTTTGGTAGCTGAAGACCTTTTCAATGTATTAACGTATTTATATTGCGTGAATTCATTCTCAATACTGGTAGTATTTAATATACTTCAACCTTCATTTGCACACAGGTAGACAATACTCATTTATGACTAGAAAAGTATATATATTGCATGGGAAAAGTATTATAAAAGTACATAATAAAGGAAGGTATATTTGATTTAATCTAAAGGATGTGCTACTTAGAGAAGTCTTTCTGCAATAGACTTTCCTCACTGTCTTTTTTATTTTTATTTTTTAATGATAGGAGTTATTTTTGTTTGTTTTTATATGGTTTCATTTTTTGTTTCTTTTTTTTTTTTTTTTTATAAGTTTTTATTATTTGTCTGCATTTTGACCATAAAGCATGGACACCAGGCTGACCAGGAGTCAGCAATATGCCCTTATGACCAGAAGGCCAACGGTATCCTGGGGTGCATTTGGAAGAGTGTTGCCAGCAGGTCAAGGGAGGAGATTCTGCCCCTCTGCTCAACCCTGGTGACAATACCTAAAGTATTGTGTCCAATTCTGGGCTCCCCATTACTAGAGGGACATGGAGCTACCTGAGCAGGTCCATAGGAGGACTACGAAGATTATTATAGGACTGGAGCACCTGTTGTACAAGGACAGGCTGAGAGATATGGGCCTGTTTAGCCTGGAAAACAGAAGACTGAGGGGAGACCTCATTAATGTCTGATGGGAGGGTGTCAAGAGGATGGAGCTGGTCTTTTACCAGTTGTGCCCAGCAACAGGATGAGAGGCAAGACGCCCAAACTGAAGCAGATATGAGAGGACACTTCTTTTCTGTGAGGGTGACAGAACACTGAAACAGGTTGCCCAGAGAGGTTGTAGAGTCTCCTTCTCTGGAGGTAACCCAAACCCACCTGGATGCCATCCTGCACAATGTGTTTTAGGTGTTCCTGTTTGGCAGGGATTTGGACAAGATGATCTTCAGAGGTCCCTTCCAACCATGCCTATTCTATGATTCTGTGACAAGAGGCAATGGGGACAAACTGAAACACAGAAGGTTTTGTCTGAAAATCAGGAATATATTTTTTTTGTTATACAGGAGACTACACACTAGTACAGGTAGCCTAGAGAGATTGTGAAGAGAGACTGTGGAGTCTTCCTCCTTGAAGATCTTCAAAAGCCAGCTGGACGTGGTCCTGGGCAACCTGCTCTGGGTGTCCTTATCTGAGTTGGGGAGTTGGACCAAATGACTTCCAGAGGTTCCTTCCAAGTCTCACTTCATTCTCTTTGTGCTTTAGTTCAGCAATGGAATTTGCACTATTATCTCATGGTATTAGAGACTATGCAGTGCTCAGACACTTAAGTGGTGAAGCCATATAAATTTCTTAATTAGACAGAAAGTTGTTATTGTCCAGTTTGGAGTATTTCAGATTCAAAAAACTGCTTAAAATTAAGGTTGAATTGTACCGACAGCTGTTAAACACCACATTGGTTATATCACGTAGTTCTTGCTTTGGCAGGGTGTTTAGAATGCACCTAAATTTAAGTCTCAATGAGCTTGATTAAATCTCATAGGGTCTTAGACACATTCTTGACTCCTATACTGAACAGAGACTCAAAACTGAACAGCAAAAACCTAAGCATACCCAGCAGTATTATTGGACTGTTGTTCCATAAGACTGGAAAGCTGACTTTGGCAAGAAGGCCTGTTTGCTTAATTAAATCTTCTAATAAGTAGACCTCCTTTATGACTTTTACATAACTAATAAGCTTATGTACTTCAGATGATTTTTCTTCAATATTATTGAGTAATTAACATTTAATTCTAATCAAATCCCATAATATGCTGTTATGGTTAGCACAGAGTTCCAGTTCCAGAATGCTCAGAGCAAGCTGTCTTGCTTTGCTAAACAGGTACTTCAGAGCAGTTATGCTGCCCCAGAAGATTTCTCTGTGTATTCAATTAAAATACAAAGTTGTTCCCTAATTTACACAAGTAGATGGTTCATATTGGATAAATGGTTTGTAGGTTGGGTTAGTACCTATTTCAATATTAATAGTACCTATATTAAAATACAGAAGGACTAAATGGAGCTGTAGATAGAATTCCTCGCTCTCCCCCTCCCCAGACAGTCTAAAGCAGAGCCAAAATGCAGTATATGTACATAGCAATACCTGCATCTGGCATAAAATATTGCATAGACAAAAATAGGTTACTTTTTTCTTTTTTTTTTTTTTTTTTTTTTTTACTCTGTAATCTTTTGTGTTAAAAATATAGACGATATTTTTTAAACCTAAATTTCTACAATTATTGCTATATAAAATATAGCAGATAGTTATAGCTTCACTGAAGTCAATATGTACTTTTCTGTTTAGTTGATAAAGTAAATGGGCCCAAATTTGAAAGTAATGGATGTTTAAAAGTGTATTTGCACTGAGTCAGAAGGAATTAGACATGACTGCTTCTGCCTCAGCATTGTTGTCATACAACAATATTTTATAGGCAATCATTAGTAAATACTCAGTGAAAGCCCTCCTCTTTCCCTGATTGTCCCGTATTTCTCTTTTGTTCTTCCTTTTCTTTTCTCTTTTTCATTTTTTTTCTTCTTATTTTTTTTTTTTCCTAGCATTATCTCATTTATTTTCTGAACAGTCATTCTTGATATCTCTTATTTATCTTGCAAATTCTTGGAGGCAGACATTAGTCATTCAGCATATTTTGTAAAGTGATGTGTACACGTACATTTCTATCTAAGCAAAAAACAGTAAAAACAACATCTTGAAAGATTTACTGAACAAGGCAATAACACAAGAACATTTACTTCAAAGAGGATAAAATAGTTAACATCAAAATTCTCATTTAAACTTACAAGATGATAATTCCCACTACTGTGAGAATACTGACACCACCATGTATATTGTTTTAATTGTTTGCTAATTAGCAGTTCAGGAGCTGACCCAACTGCTGCTTGGCATGCTGCACTGTGGCACAGTTTTGGCTCCCCCTATCTCCTACACCCCATCTGTTCTTCACCTCTCTCCTTCCATTAAACTTTAAGCGGGGAACTGTGCTGGCTCATGGATTCAAATGAGAAAGCAGATTTTCTCCCTGAAGAAATCTGACCTGGCCAGTCTGGAACTTTAAAGCACAGTTGAAGAAAAAAATAAAATAAAATTATTGTCTTGCCTAAAGTACTATTGCACTAAAAATATTATTAACATTTTATATATAATAATTAATAAACCACCTGTACTCCTCGTCTTCAAAACGTCAGATCAGAAAAATAAGCAGACCAGACAGATGAACAAATATGTAACATCTTTGAGATAGAGATAGGAAAAAAAAAAAAAAAAAAGAGAAAAGGGGATGTAGACATGAATAATGGATCTCAAAGTTACTGGCTAGTTTTCTTTCTTCTTTCTATAGCCACCAAGCAGTATGCACATGATAAAAGCTGAAAATGACAAAATGCAAGCAGCAACTGCTGAATAAACTTTTCTGAATAAACATGAAAAATCACTGACATGAAATACATCTCTGCTCGCATTTCATGTCATCTAAATCATTGTTTGAAACGCAAGCATTTTATTTGGAGCTCAATTATTATTCTCTAAGATCATGCAAAAATCTGGCATAAATGAAGCGCATTGCGTCTTATTCCTGACCTAAAGCCTACTTTTATTTTAAAGCTCTAAATAACATAACCTGTCAGAGATGGAGGCTTACACTGCCTCCACTTTTAAAATTGTATTTTAAAATTTAAAATTGTATTTAAAACTCTCCCTATTACTTCCTAAAGTTTGAATTTTGTGTTCCTGGTCTTCATCATGGTTTGGAAGTTTTGGACTTTGAATGAACTCTTCAAAGGGAATTACATATTGATGCATCAGAGTATAGTTTATATAAATGTGTAGTAACTGAACATGGATATAACACCAGCACTAATTTATATTTCTTGTAAAATTATTTGTACCTCGGTTGTGCTTGGCGTGCGCACACACACACACATGAACACAAAATAAATTTAGTGTCTTTTAGCTAATGGATGATTTGTTCTTCTTTACCTTTTCCAAGTATCTAAACTACTACTACTACTACTACTACTACTACTACTACTACTACTACTACTACTACTACTGCTACTACTACTACTAATAGTAGTAGTAGTTATAAAAGTTAATGCCACAGTAAGCTGATTGCTATCAAAACTAAAAAGAGTAGGAGACCAGAGATACTGGGATCTTATTCTGTTGTGGACTTGGCAACAGTTTAAGGAGTTTATTCCCCTGTAACTGTGTTGCTCTTTGTAAGATTTGAGGTTCCACATCAAAAACTGAGTATAGCACCACTTAATACATGCAGGTTAAACAGAAACCATGAATGAGGAATGGTTTTTCTAGCACCGTGAATTCTACAGGCCTATCTAGCCACAACAAGTTTTGTTCCTCAAATTATTTGTGTTTCAGTTATTTCAAAGAATATGACAATGTTGTCACTTGTATTCTTACAACTGAAATGTAATTTACTACTGTGGATTGCACATTTATTTCTGTCCCGCCACATCTCTCAGGCAGAATTTCAGGCTTATGACAGCAGTTAGATATATACAGATTTTAGGCACCTTTAAAGTCATACTTTGTAGTGCTGTAATTTTAAGATTATACTTTGTGTTGCTGATTTTTTTCTGGACTTTGCTATATAATGTAATTATCACAATGTCCAACTACAGCTTCCAAAAGTACTTGCTAATCAGTGTTTTAGTGTTTTTGCACCTATTGGTTTGACTCTTTTTTTTTTTTTTTTTTTTTTTTTTTCGGGAGCAACAATGTTTAGGTTTTGGCCATACACTTGCACCCATCATGGTTACCATCTGTTATTTCTTCTTTTTATTTCAAAGCAGTTATCTTTTCATTTCCGATAATGAAACTGTATAATGAAATGTGTAAAATATATCTAATTCAAGCTAATGTCCTACTCATTTGCTTGGCATGAATATTCTGTTTTTTGAAGGTCTGTAGCAAAAGAACTGTACAGAGACAGGGAGTCACTTCTCACCCTTTTACGCTGAGCATCTCAATAAGATGCATTGCCCACTTGAGGTATGGGAGACTCAGGCAATGCCTATCTCTGCAAAGTGAGGGAACATAATGTCTTAGGAACAAAATGAAGAGAATTGTGGGCGCCTCTCTGGGCTCCTGGGGAATCGAAGAAAACAAGGTGAAGTGTTGAAGCTGTTCAATTGCATGGAGAATGCAATTATAGCATACTTATGCGGAAATATTACAAGGGAGAGGGACTCTTTATCAGGGAGTGTTGTGATAGACAAGGGGTAAAGGCTTTAAATTAAGGGAGGGGAGATTTAGATTAGATATAAGTAAGAAATTCTTTACTGTGAGGGTGGTGAGCCACTGGAACAGGTTGCCCTGAGAAGCTGTGGATGCCCCACCCTGGAGCTGTTCAAGATGAGGTTGGATGGAGCTTTGAGCAACCATGGTGGGAGGTGTCCCTGCCCATGGTGTGTGGGGGAGGGGTGTGGGGGTAGAACCAGATGGTTTTTAAGCTTCTTTTGAACAGAAACCATTCTACGATCCTATGAAAAATTATAAAGTTGCTTAATAGTGACCCTCCGCAGTCCTCCATGATCTCATTAATATTCAAGCAAGTTATATTCAAGCAAGTTACATTAAGGGATCAAAACAAGTACTTGATTATGAAACAATATTGTTGGCACATACCAAAATGAGTTTAGCACTTTGTTGTGTAGTTGGCCTTGGGGGATTTACGTTTTGCATAAAATGAAATATACTTTAAGGTGCTTCAGAGAGAGTCAAATACCTGTGACACCATCACTAATCAATTCAGGTTGCTGAATGGCTTGGGAAGGTTTGTTTACTTAGTTAGGGAGCAGAGGGCTGTTTTGTTTTAGATTTTTTTTTTTTTTTAAGACTTGGTTGCAGTTTGTCAAGAAAACAAAATTAGATTATCAGACATGGCACTTAAAAGTTATTTAAATATGCTCCTCCTAGCATAGAACAGGTATTCTGCACTAACTGGAGCTGTTGCTCAGCTATTCTCCTACCTTCATCTTTGGTCCAAACCAAGGGCTCTTTGCTCTCCTGTATCTCCTATATTATCTCCTATAGCATTAGCCTTACATTACTTTCCCACTGTCAGAGTCAGGTTCTGTATTTAGCTTTTACTATTCAGAGAGAGCTATTCTTCCTGAGAGATTATCTCTGCTTACCCAAAGACAGAGGAAAGGCATCCAGACTGTTCCACCTACATATATTCTTTGTTTGCAACATCTTCCCTGGGATACTGAAAGATTATCTGAGATATTCAGTAGGAATTGAAAGAATGGATTGGCCGTGATTATACTCCTTTCTCTTAGTTAAATCTCAGATACTCTCAACAATGATTTTTTTTTTTTTTCTGCAGAGTTTCAAAAAGATATATCTTTTCCTCTTTCTTCCCTGTTCAATATATGCGTTAAACCAGCCAGCAACATCATAAAATGCTACAGGCTTAAATGTACGCCATATGCTGATTGTGCACAGCTGTTCATGTTATCATATCAGGAAACAGAAAAGAGTATCATCCAGATTCTCATTGCCTAGAAAAGTAAAGGTTTGGCCAAAATATCAAAATATCAGTGACTTAAGAAGGAGGTAGGTGAGGATAAAAAGGACAGGAAATTTATGCAAAGTTTTCTTAAGTCTAATGATTCCAAGGAGATGAACATTTTGCATAATGTGACAACTAGTCACATATTAGTGACATTTGATCACTTCTGTCTTTCAGGAAACAATAAGTTCAGATATGATATATAAAGGAACACATAGAATTGCACCACATTCTTTACAATTTAATTCATTTAGTGGAGGAAAAGGAAAAAAAAAAAAAAAGAAGAAAGTAAGAAAGTTCCAAAATATAGCTTTGATTAGTATTTCTAATCTGTCTTTCTAGTTTGACCCCCTAACAGGGGGAAATGTCAGTCAAGCTTTCAAGTAAAACACCTCCCTGTTAGTGATTATTCCCACTGGATGTTTGACCTTTGAAAGTGCTCACAGAATCACAGAATGCTTAAGGTGGGAAGGGACCCCTGGAGGTCATCTGATCCAGCCCCCCAATCCAGCCCCTTGCCCTCTCAAGCAAGGACACCCAGAGCAGGTTGCCCAGGACTGTGTCCAGGCAGCTTTGGAAGATCTCCAGGGAGGGAGTCTCTACAACCTCTATGGGCAATCTGTTCCAATGCTCCATCACTCCCACAGTAAATAAATTCTTCCCAGTGTTTGGACAGAACATCTTGTGTTTGTGCCCATTGCCTCTTGTCCTTCTACTGGAGCCACTGAAAAGAATCTTGCTTCATCTTCTTTGCATCTTCCCTTCAGGTATTTATAGACATTGCTGAGATTCCCCACACCCCAATCCTCCTCTTCTCAAGGCTGAGCAGTCCCAGTTTTCTCAGTCTCTCCTCATAGAAGAGGTGCTCCAATTCCTTTATCATTTCTGTTGTACTTTTTCCAGTATGTCCGGGTCTCTCTTGTACTGTGACCCATAGAACTGGACACAGCACTCACGACCTCGCTAATAGTGAGTGGAATGAAAAGATCACATTTCATCTCTTGACCTGCTGATGATTCTTTACCTAACGCATCCAAGAGCACCAATAGTTTTCCTAGAGGCAAGGGCACATCGCTGACTCATGTTCAATTTGGTGTCTACCAGGACCTCTAGGTCCTTTTCTGCAGAGCTTCTTTACAGGTGGCTGGCCCCCAGCATGTTCTGGTGTCTGGGTTTTTCCTCCCAGTGTGCAGGACTCTGCACTTCTCTTTGCTGAACTTAATGAGATTCTTGTTAGCCCACCTCTCCATCCAGCCTGTTGAGGTCCCTCTGGATGGCTGCATGACCCTGGATGGCTGGTGAGTCAGTCATTCACCCCAGTTTCATGTCATTCGTGGATTTATGGAGAGTGTACTCTACTCCATTATCCTGATAGTTAAGATGTTAGGCAAGACTGGACCCAGTCTTGGTGCCAGATTCAGTCTCAGTATAGATTTAGGCTGATACCAGGAACAATGAATCACAACACTTTAAAAGATGCATTTTGAAACTAACTTTACAATTGATCTTCATGAACATGAATTTGATTTTTGTACTGATTTTGTATGAAAGTTATTCAGATCCTCTGCAGATAGAAATAACAAACGTCCTAAACTGTATTAAGAATGGCTTGACAGAAATATAGAGGTACTTTACACTAAAAGCCTGTTTATAGTGCTGAGCTTTAGGTATAGATTTATTCAAAAAGAAATCCAACAAAGGTTTTGCATCATTTCCCTTAGAGTATACAGATTTCTTATTTGAGCTAACCCTTTTCTGTGACTAGACAAACCCTCCTCATGGAACTCAAATAAGACCTTTGCATTTGTCACAGAATTTAATTCTAACTATTTACCATGGATTAAGAATCGGATTAAGAATGAATTACTAATAATATCCAGCTGGATGGGAGGATGTAAGTGCAAAACTAGGTCATATCAACAGCTTTGACCAACAATTATGTAGATAAATACAATAATCTAAACAGAATACCAGTGTGTAGATATTTCCCTGAATACTGTATTTGGAATGATTTTAATATTGTTGCCTGTTTAATCAACTATTGTAGCCACCCAACTAACCATCTGTCCTAAACACATGCTGTATATCTGGTGCTTGGATTATAGGATCTCTGTCAAAAATTTTGTTTGTCTAGAAATACAGTGTCTAGATGAATGCTTTATTAGCAGCTGAAAGCCATAAGTTTGCTGAGTTTTTCTTGCTTTCTAAAGTTTGTGGCATCCAGATCTTCTGAACAATGTATGTACCTTAACATAAAATAATTTTGTTTAGATCCAATTAGGTGATTGCTCATAGAACAAAGCAATCTTTACAACAGTAGCTGTCTTTGCCCAATCTGCTGTGTAACTAAAGTGCCTTGAATTCATTTGTCCTCACTGACGCCTTTGCTTGTTAATTATAAGCTTCTGATTGAAGACCAGCTTCTTCTAAATACAAAGAATTAGGAAATACAAGTCAGTTCTGTCTCAAAAGAAAGATGGTGACTGAATATATGACTTCTTTCCTGAATACAAAAATATATACGAGTTGCCTTTATCAAAGGTCTTATTCCCAAGTAGTGAAGAAATACAGAATAATATACTGATTTCATAAAATAAGTTCAAATGCTCAGTCACAATGAAATTGGTCAAATAAAAATGTCTAAGTAATATGTTAATCTGTTTAATCCATTGATAATTTCCCTTTTATCTGGAATGATTTTAAAACTGTAACAGCAATAATGATGTTTATAGTCCCAACAGAACACAGTAGATTGAGAAAAAGAAAAAGCATTACCATAGGAAATGAAGCGTTGTTTAAGGAATAGCTTCTTTTCACAACTCAGTTTTTAAAAACAATTTTAAGAAGTTTACTATACACGGTGGTAATGCAGTCATTCGGAGCATCTTTTTAAATAGTCTTTTCTGTATTTGTTTTCCAGAATTCATTCTTATTAGTATACATATACCTTAAACAAAATCTAAAATGTTTACTGACTGTACAATGGAAGATAATGATTTGAAATCAATTCTAGGGTTCCAATTACAGTCAATTGTGAAGATTATTTTGGAAATAAAAAGTAAAAAGAGGTAGCATAATGAGTTATTCATGGATTACAAATACTCCATCAGGAGCTCTAGTTTTATTATCATAAATCAGAAGGTAATTCCATTGCAAATGAAGAAATAATCATTGATTCATTTGCTGAAAAAGGAGAACTAGAGTGGCACCATAAAGAATCTCTTCATTGTTGACTATACAGTCATTGAATCCTTTTTTCTTACTGAGCTCACCTCTGAAATTTTTTTCTTAAATTTTCTTGAACCTCCCCAGGTTCTAGACAGGAAGGCTTCCTCATTTCTTCAGAAAGTTACTAAGTGTTTGTGCTTTCAAGTCCTTTTTGTGCTTTTTTCTTTGTAAAAAATATGGCTATAAAATCTATGTCTACATTTTTGTTATTCCATAGGGCAGCCCCAAGCACCTTTATTGTCTGGATGGCATGGACATGCTGCCTGGATAGGAACAAATGAAAACTGTTATGGCCCTGCTACAATTATCAGAGGGAAAAAACTCATTTTCAGACGTAATATAGACAAGGACCTATGATTCCCAAGGATCTATCTTGAATGTCTCTGAAGTTATTCATCAAAATACTTGAATTCTGATACCGTCAGGCATAGATCCAGTAGATTTATTAGTATGAACTTGGGCTGAGTTCAGACTGGCTAGAAAACAAAACATGATCAGCTTGTCCACAATATGGACGACTTTAGTCTCAGGGCATCCCTAAATACCACCATTTTCAGAGCAGTGACATGAACAGTATAGACATAACTTAGACCTCGGACATGGGTGTATAAGTGGATGCTGTTACATAACAATATTTTAGTATTTCATAATCAGTAGTTTTGTTTGTTTGTTGCTTTGTTTTTGTTGTATGGGTGGTTTGCTGTTGGTGGTGGTAAGTGCAGTTTGATATATTCATTAAGAAGACATAAGTCTGGAGAGATTCAAAAGGTTTTTAAAAGTGAACTTGAAAACAGTGATAGCAATAACTAAATATGGACCTAGCTTAGTGAAGATCAGCACCAAATGTATAAAAAGACGTAATACCTAGACTGAAAACTAGATGGAATTAAAATTAAAAGTGATATCTACAACCTAAATTCTCATGTACTTATAGGTTTCAGTTGCCTAAGATTGTCATCATAAAGTTCCCAGAAACCTCATTCTTATGCCATATAAGTTCAGGTGTTCTGTCTTGGGAGCACCAGAATTAATGACACACAAATTGCATGACATTCCACACACACGTATGTAGAGCTCTCCATTGGCAGATACAGGAAATATTTAACTCCAAGTTGCATTACCAAGTTATTTACAAACCAAAGCTTCTGTGATGGGTTATGATGGAGAGTAGTTACAAACAGCTGTTACAGGTCATAGATTGCAGAACAGTGTAGGTCAGAAGGGATCTCTGTGACACCATCTAATACAGCCTCTGCTCAGAGTAAGGTCAACTACAGAAGGTTACTCAAAACTAAACCCAGAAAGTTTTGAATATCTCAAGGAAAAGGTACTCTACTATCTCCCTGGGCAACCCTAGGGAAATTGTGGCTGGGAGCTGGGAGCCACAACAAGGCAAGTGCAGTGACCTTACTGACAAGGACACAAGCAAGAACAGAACAGGTCCCTGATGGTCTCTGGTGTCAGCCAAGAGTGATCACCCAGCAGGTCTGGAGAGAGGAGGCAAGTCTGAAGCCAAGCCAGAAAGTCAAGTCAAAAGATTAGGACTAATGTCAGGATCCACAAGATATGAGACCAGGCAAGTTAAAGTCATTTTTGTTTGTTTGTATTATATCAAAAGACTTACATATTTATTTAGAGCTGAATGGACAGTTTCTTTAGGAAAGTATTCACAAGACTAAAATTCACAGAAAAGCTTGGTTCTACCAAAAAGAAAATGAGAAAGTCAGAATGATTGTACAGCATCTGTGTAGTTGCCTGTCTACAACAATCTTGATAATTTCCTTTGTATGGTACTGAGCAATACAATCTTAATCATTTCTATATTATTTTATTGTCCTCCTTTCCCTATTTTAAGGTGAACTAAATTCTTCTGAAATCTATCCAGTTCATACAATTACCAGTATTTTGTATTTCTGAGAATCTGGGAAGAGTAATATTCTCTTATGCTCTGATCAGACTTAAACATCTACATCAGATCTATTCACTGAAGCTTTAAAATCTATACCCAGTCTATTCGTTGTTTGTTCCCTTTATGGTCTCTTATAAGAAATAAACATTTTTAGATCACAATTCATCTCAGAATAAGACAAACTATGTCTGAAAGTGGTTACTTCATTCTTTTGACTATAAGGGAAGCCTATCTGAGTAGCTCTGCTGTAGACATCTACCCCGGCTATGTCTGGGATAACTGGTACAAATTTCCACCACGGTGACTGAAACAGGTAGTAACTAATTCTTGTAGGACCTCTAACACCTTTCACAATTACATCTGATGATTAACAGAGTGGAAACCTTTGGGGAGAGAAGGGGGTACAATAACTGAGCAGGTAGGAAAAATTTGGGATTTAGAAATATCTGTTGGGTCAGAAATCAGTCCTCTGAATAAATTGGGAGAAAAGTGATAGAAGAAATGTTAGAGGTCATGCTGGAGAAGTAGTACATTGTACCCCTGACAATTGTGTAGTCATTAAACTTACTCATTCATCATTTCTATTTAATCACAGCACCTGAAGCATTAAAGTAAATGTCAAAGTAAACTTTAAAACTGAGTTAAGTGCAGATGGCTTCATGACCACCACACAGCCTGTGAGGCCAATTAGCATAGACATAAGTTTAATAGATCAATTGATTTAAATGTCACCATTTAAGATAATTAATTGAAGATAACAGGAAAACACTGAATTCCATATTTCTCATTTTATCTAATGAAATCATTGCTATCTGTGATTTTTATACATTGTAACTATGAATCAGCTGATAGTAGAAATATATTTTATAAAATATAGGAAAAATCTTTTTTGTCTTCCAATGTTTATCTTGCTATTGATGGGCCATTCAAGACAGTATACTTCATTTCACTTACTCAGTTTCCATACACATCAACATTTGTAGGTGTGTAGTCCATTCAGACAGTTCTGTTGTTCATCACTAACAAGTTTGTAATGTTAAAAGTAACTGCAAATAAAAAGACAGAAATAGGAGGTGGAAAGCAGAAATAGGCTCTAAGAATGCGCAAGCAGCTATACCATGGATTGGCATGAGTGCCATGAGGCAGCTGTAAAAGTATTCTATACAAAGCAGTCTGTCAGCCTTGTAGGTTATCTCTTAACCAATCTGAAGTTCATGAATTAATGTTCAAACCAAAATAGGGCATGGCAACAATATTTTGGTCATTCAAATGTGCCACACTGGAATAAGTTTATGAAATAACTTGTTAACCAGTATCCTGGAGCAGCAAACACAAAATTCAAAAATTCTCAGTAGTCTACATCAATCACAGGCTAGCATTTCTGAAAGGGATGGCCTGAAAAGATTTTTAATAACTGTAGAATATAGCTAGAAAGTGCAAACAAGAAAAAAGTAACCTTTGAAAGGCAGAACATGAAGCAATAAGCCAGCAGAACTGGGGTCATACTCTTAAATCCTGGTAAAAGTGAAATTCATTGGCTTATGTATTCAGATTTCTTAAACTTGTTAAAAAGAGAAAACATAAAAAAGGAACTGAATTATATAGATATACACATACTTTTTTTTTTTTTTTTTAACATATATATTGGAACAGGGAAATAAAATATTCAAAGCCAGTCAAATTAGTAATGTAGAATGTAGTTACAGATTGCATTATCGTTGCTGGGAAAACTAAGGCATTCCCTTACCCTCACCACATTTATGCTCACTCACTTTCTCACAATCAATCATTTCAATTCTGTTGTGCATTGGGATCATGCAACCAGGGATATTCTATGTACGCTAATCCTAAATTAATCCAGGGTTCATAAACCCCCCATTCAAAAAAGGGCAGAGGGGGAAGAGGGAATCAGATGGGATCAATAATTTCTTTAGCTATTTCCAGTGCCCCCAGTACAACTGCACATTCAGAGATTTCTGGAGTCAGTCATAAAGAACCCTGCAGCCAATATTGTGATTTCTACTGAAAACTGAGTCCTCATCCAAAGTCTTACTTCTCTTTTAATGACAGTCATCAGGAATATGCTTAATCTGATGTAAAGATAGTAATCTTCCAGTATTTGAATATGGTCTTTTCTTTGTGGAAAAGTTTGTACCTCAGACATGAATGTAGGCTGTCATATGATCAAAATTGTCATAGCTATCATGGTTGTAAATCACAATATTATTTAGACTTTCATTCCAAAATATTTATGGTCATATTATTCATTCTGACTTCAGTTTCTTGATTACTCCAACTGTGTGCGTTCCTTTGAACATCACTTCAAGTAAAATGCTCTATAACTGAGCCAACTTGGTCTTTGTTTTCAGAATTGTATCTTACAGTACACAAAAGAACCATTATTTTCCACAGGAGCTGGTGTACTCACATCTATTACAAATAAATCTCTGTCTAAATCTTTTGATGTCATGAGTTCACAATCAAGTGTAAAAATATAGTGTTGATAGTCAAAATTTTCTCATACCAGTGGCAAAAAGAACTTGACCATTAATCTCACTCATTAAGTTATGGAGGCCCTTGTTGACATTTAACCTGTCCTTAAAGCATGTGGAACATTAATAATTTGTGGCAGAAAGTTCTTTAGCTATCTTTATTATTTCTGTAGTCTATCACTGAGAAATTTTAAAAATAAATGCAAAACAAGACCACAAACTGAATTCATCATTATACTCTAAAACTTGACAGCTCATAGTGTAGGTGAACAAATACCTCAATTCCGTGCTTCTATTTTTAATAAAAAGATTATTCATTTTTGTAGGAAATGTGATTTCCTTTAATTCTACAATAACATTGATGGATGGCATTTTTTCAAAAGGGCATTCCAAGCTATGGCAGATCTGCCACCTGGGAGATGATCAATAAGGAGCATCTAGTCTATGAGCGTCTTTTTAAATATAATACTGTCTTTTAGATTATCTTTCTGAAAGAAACAAAGAAAAAAAATACTTGTGTATACACTATAGTAAATTCATAAACAAAACAAACAAAAAAGAACAACAACAACAACAACAACAAAAACAGTAAGTATTTTAATTCTGCTTCAT
This sequence comes from Anas acuta, assembly GCF_963932015.1. Lineage (NCBI taxonomy): Eukaryota > Metazoa > Chordata > Aves > Anseriformes > Anatidae > Anas > Anas acuta. The sequence continues at coordinate 13,143,783 of NC_088979.1, forward strand.
TTCTATTTATAAAAGTTTTATCATTATAATCTCCAATATTGGTAGCACACATTTTACTTTCCCTGAGTTGTGGACAAGGTTTCTCCTTATGAGATAAGGTAATGAGGTTTATAGAGTAGGATAAGGATAAGGATAAGGATAAGGATAAGGATAAGGATAAGGATAAGGATAAGGATAAGGATAAGGATAAGGATAAGGATAAGGATAAGGATAAGGATAAGGATAAGGATAGAATAGAATAGAATAGAATAGAATAGAATAGAATAGAATAGAATAGAATAGAATAGAATAGAATAGAATAGAATAGAATAGAATAGAATAGAATAGAATAGAATAGAATAGAATAGAATAGAATAGAATAGAATAGAATAGAATAGAATAGAATAGAATAGAATCATGGAATCATTAAGGTTGGAAAAAACCTCCAAGATCATCTGGTCCAACCATCACCCTACCACTAATATTTCCCACTAAACTAAACCATGTTCCTAAGCACCATGTCCAACCTTTCCTTGAACACTTCCAGGGATGGTGAAACCACCACTTCCCTGGGCAACATGTTCCAATGCTTGGCCACTCTTCTGAAAAGAAATGTCTCCTAATTCCCAACCTAAACCTCCCCTGGAACAACTTGAGGCCATTCCCTCTAGTCCTATCACAAGTTATCTGTGAGAAGATGCCAACCCCCAGCTCCCCACACCTTCTTTTCAGATAGTTGTAAAGAGCAATAAGGTTTTCCCTGGGCCTTCTCTTCTCCAGACTAAACACCCCCAGTTCCCTCAGCTGCTCCTCACAGGACTTGTGTTCCAGGCCTTTCAGCAGCTTTGTAGCCCTTTTCTGGACACACTCCAGGGCCTCAATGTCCTTCTTGGGACATCAGGGGTCTTTCTTGTCCTTCAGGGACCCCAAGCTGAACACAATACTCAAGGTGTGGCCTCACCGGAGCAGAGTACAGGGGGACTGTACTCCCTGGCCCTGCTGGCTACACTGTTCCTGATTCAAGCCAGAATGCCATTGGCTTTCTTGACCGCCTGGGCATGCTTCTGGCTCATGTGCAGGTGAACAGTCCTCATTAGGGCTGCAAGCTTTTTGTTTTGTTTTGTTGTTTGATTGTTTTTAATTGTTCTTAGGTAACATCTTTCATTTTTCAGAGCATTTTGCATTTAAATAATTGCTTATATATGTCAAAAAATTATAGCTGGTTCCTAGCCTCATAATTAAAAACCAATCTAAAGCAAGCTAAAATATATTGCTTTCCTTTTAGCTAGTTGCTTTCATCTATCCCAGAACTATGGAATTTGCAATACATGGAGAATCTACAGAAGAATTTTGGATATTTATTTATTTAAGAAGAAATACTGTAATGAAATTTGCAATGCTTTTTTTTTTTTTCTTTTTTTTTTTTTTTTTCATCAGACTGTTTTGGATGCTTATAGCTTTGCCTTCTGGCAATACGAGCATATGAAATATATGCTCGTCCAAGTTTTCTCTTCTTCTCTCGTCTGCAGAGTATAGGGAGAGAAGAGTGTCTATGATGATATCACTTTGCTCTTTCAACTTTATTTAAATACAGCCAAACACATTCTTCAAAGCTTCATAAGAAGATTTTCTGATTGTCAGCTTGCCTTTTTTTTTTTTTTTTTTGAGGCAAAATTGGACAGTTGTCCAGTGGTCTTCTATTTTTTATAACCTATTTCCTGTGAAATATTGGAAGAGTTTGAATGTTAATTTTTTTTGCAGAAGACTTAGTTTTGCAAAATAAATTCCAGTACATTTTTTCTTCTTCCTTTTTTTTTTTTTTCCTTTTTTTTTAATTTTCTGTATTTATGTACTGTGTTCATGATATGCTATTTTGTATTTATTTTTCATAAGTTTATTTAGGTACCTGGACATTTATGATTGTGTCTTCTCCAGACAACCAAAGATTAGAGAAAACGTATGTTTGCTTTACAGGGTTCGACATGAAGGATTAGTGCAGATTCTTAGCCAGAACAGGTCTCTGAAAATCTCATCATTCATGTCTGGCTCTGAAGAGCATATAGTACATATACTTCCAGATCAAGCTATGAGCAGTCATACATTGTACAGCAGGAGTATTTGTGCTTCACAGCACATGTTCTGTTTTTAGCCTAAAAAAAGATGCTTGCTGTGAATATAATGGTGTTAACTGGCATGCTGGTCAGCGGAATTCTTTGTGTGTGTGTGTGTATGTTCATGAATTGGTATACTGAAATCTTTCTCAACGACTTCCAGGAAAGAATTTTTAAGTATTCATTGGTGAAATACGTAACAATATCGTAGCTATTTCCTATGTATAACCAAGATAAACAACCAGAGTAGGAGAAATTATAGAAGAAACTCTTCTCTTTCAAACAATTAAAATAATTCTTTTTGCTTAACTATCAAGATATCCTGAGATGCCAAAAATGGTAGTAATGTAGCAATGGTAGCAACAGTAATGAGGATTAGAAAAAAATGCATTTTTAATATAAACCAATTAAATAAAATGATTATAAAAATGTTATATATATATATATATATATATTATATATAATAACATCTAGTGCTTTTCTGCTAGAATCAGTAGGTTCGTAGGTTCCATAACTTGAAAGTACTGTTGGTAATTAATAAAATTCAGAAATAATGTTGTGCCTAGTTACTATATAGTTTTAAAAAATGGATCATGATTATGTACAATTAATGTTTTTACGACTGTGCTGGAATATTAGAATAAAAGCAATATGGGGTAGTTTCTCAGTAACTTTAGAAGCCATGTTATGTAAGTATTTTCCATCTTTTTTTCTATCTCACTTCAAACTCTCTGGCATTAGGCTGAGGAAGAAAAAAAACAAATCACTGAATATTTAAGGTTGATTCCTTTTTCAGGTAGTTAGATACTGTTCACTGAACTGATCGTCAATTAAAATTATATTATTCGAATGCAGTTGTGTATATGTGCAATGAACATTTGGCTTTGTAGAATACAATTTTATTACGAGAAATAAAATTAAAGAAAATATTTGTTGTTGGCATTTGCTGTATCCACACATGTAGTATTAATATTTTGTGTTGAGTAAGTTGCTTTTAAATCAATGTCAGTCACAGCATTGTGCTGTATAGTAAGTATTCAAGTAATTTACACTCTGGAAAGAAAATTCATTTGATGCTAAGAAATCTGAAAACGGGCAGTTTTGCCTATTGGCCCTTCCACCCGCAGACATACACTATAGAATGTAAAGGCAATATTACAGTGCATCTGTTTCAAGCAGATGTATATTTTTTATCACCAACACAAATGACCACATCCATATGCTACTGATTCTTACTTTTGTCACTTGGTAACATAAATTATATTTAGCTAACTAAGCGTATTTTAAAAACAAGTGTTTTTTTTTTTCGTAATGTTAATTTTTGTTTCATCCTCAACTAATGGGAGCTCATTGCTCTCAAGCAGCAACAGAATTGAAAAAAAAAAATAGTAAGCTTTTAAAAACTGTACATTCTTGCAGAAAGTTACAATTCTGTTTCTTTTGGAAGGCTGGGTTTGCAGGACGGCTGATAATGGCCAATGTTACATTCCCAGCCCAGACAGTTTGCCTGTTCGTTATGAGTCCTGTCTGTAGCAATGAGTTTTATCAGATTGTAAATTAAGATTTACATTTTTATGCTGCTTAGATTATTCCCTTGTGTGGGATTCATGATTTAGTATTACAAGAATTGTGGAAAACATGCCAGTAATTTCTACTATTAGTAACGTTTCCAAAGTACTAACTGTGTCAAAAAATAACATCAGAAGTTGCTGATAGCAATATTTCTCCCATCCCCTGTATCTGTTTTGCTTCATTTGGCTTTGGATATTCCTGTATAGTCTACTTCTGTAGGGGTTTGTACATGCACTGGTTCAGGAGTACAAATGCAAGAATAGATTGCCTGAGGAGGTTGCAGGAGGTTTTTAAGAACAGTTTAGGTAAACTAACAATAGAAGAAGTGCAACAGTATTTTATTCTACTGTGAATTCAGCATTTATTTTTTTTCAGCTACCTGTTAGCTCTATTATTTTCTGGTCCTGTGATGCTGTGATTTGTAGTTTATTTATGGAAACAAAGTTGTTGGCATATGGCAAATGCACTTAGTCCTTATCAGCTTTACTGGCTAGGGTCTTTTCCTACCTTTGCTTCTGTGGGAAGGAAATTCTATGGCTTTACTTTGTCACTGTTTTCAGCACTTACCAATCTGTATAATTATATGTATTTTCCTAACATCAAACCCAATCTTCTCCATTAAGCTCATTTATTCTTGTCCTGTCCCTAGTGAACATGAAAAATAATTGCTCACTGATGGAAGTTTCTTCATATTAGCATAAGATAAAATGATATAATAATAAAATATAATGACTAACAGAGTCAATCTGATGCCCTTGGAGATCCTGTTGGTGCAGCCTTATTTACAGCAAGAGCCAGGAAAGGTCAAAGTCTAAAGATTTCATACACCTGCCGAAGTACTACTTGTATTATCAGATGCTGATACTACTTTAGTTATTGCTTTGAATGGAATTTGACTTTATTATTATTACTGTTGTTCGTTTTGTAGTTGTAATTGTAATTGGCTTTTGTGCCCATGGAACTCATGTTTATAAATTCTTTAATTTTATTCACATATATCAAAAAGATCTATAATTATTTATAGCTTGCTAAAATTCACCTCTCTATTGTTATATATGTCTTTATGCATAATGGCTGTCTACATTTGGAATTGATGTGCAAGGAATGCACATTTTCAGCATATACTCACATCTTGAAAATCTTTACTAATCAGTCCTGTTCAAGCACTCAAGTCTCCAAAGAATTTTGTCCCTAGCATGCAATCTTAAATCTTAATGATTTTTGCTGAAAATATAGAATCACAGAACCATATAATATTCTGAGTTCTAAGTGACCCACAGGAATTATTGAGTCCAATTCCTGGCTCCACACAGGACTAAACAAAAATCAAACTATGTCAGACAGCATTGTCCAAATGTTTCCTGAACTCCAACAGGCTTGGTGCCGTGACCACTTCCTAGGGACCCTGTTCCAGTGCCCAACTACCCTCTTGGTGAAGAACTTTTTCCTAACATCCAGCCTGAATCTCCTCCATCACAGCTTCATGCCATTCCTTTGCGTCTCATTGTTAGTCAAAACAGAGTGACCAAGATCAGTGCTTGCCCCTCTGCTACTCAGGAAAATATAAATATTTTTTATATTTTATATTTACCAATAAATTATGAATATTTTCTTGTAATACTCATTAATCCCAGGTAAAAGGGAGAACTATTTTTATCATCCTATGCTTGATAGTTTTTATAAATTGAAAGACTTTTTTTATGTCTACTTGACATTTTTAATTGAAGAAATTTATTTTCTTCAAACTTTTCTGCAACACATTTCCTAACCCTTGTTTTAACTTCGTTGTTGTTGTTGTCGTTGTTCATTTGTTTTTCTTCTTTTTTTATTTTTCATGTCCTTTCTATTTTTTACATCTTTAATAAAGTGTAGTGTCATAGAATTGTTTGGGTTGGAAGGGACCTTAAAGATTATCTAGTTCCAAACCCTCTGCAGGGTGGCAGGGACACTTCCCACTAGATTAAGTTGCTCAAAGCCCCATCCCACCTGGCTTTGAACACTTCCAGAGATGGAGCATCTGGGAAAACTGTTCCAGTGTCTCACCATCACCATTAAGAAAAATGTCTTCCTAAAAAGCTGACTGAAATCTACCCTGTCCCCACAATCTAAAACAGTACTAACAGCCCCTGAGACAGCACATGAGTCAATTAGAATTTACGCTATTATCTGTTTTATTATTTAGATAGTATTTGTAAGGATAAATCAAGTTGATTTTTTTTCCCTGTAAAGCTCATATTCAACTTATGATCCATCAAAACTCCCACATCCTTTTGTATCATATTGCTGCTAAACAGCTATCTTCATTTTGAATCTCTACTTTTATTTTTCTCCTTTCTAGCAGCAGTAATTTGCATTTTTCTTCATTGAATTTTGTATTGTTGATTTTTAACCATTTATTCAATTTATTAGTCATGTTGAAATCCTATCCTACAGAGTGCTAATAAATTCTTCTATCTCATAAAATCTACAAATGGTTTAAGTGTACTTCAATCACTGAAGTCAATATTAAAAAAAATAATAATAACAAAATGCCTTGAATAGATAGTTTATATGCTTTTTTAATAAATCATGGCTAATAATTCTTTGAAAAAAGAGGTCTTTGAGGTGTAGCAATTCTTTGGGAAAGAAAAAAAAAGTCTCAACATGTGACTGACACTGAATAAAAGAATATCTGCTGTTATCAAAATTCAATATACACATTTCACAAGGAATTTAAAATACCATACTTTCAGATTTCAGTTGATTTCTAGTTATATCAACTCAGCATAGGAGTTCTAATGTCACATCATCCTATATCAAATTTAGATTTTTTTTTTCACTTTCTAGAGCATTTACTGCAAAGTGCTGTTGAAGGGCAGGTATTGAGCTTGATGATTCTTGTACTACAAAATCTGAATTGCTGTCTGCAATGATAAGACAGAGCAACCCTGAGTGAGAACACAAGCTGAAAAGGATGGCAATACAGTGGTGTAGGATTATAGAGACCTATCCATGTACAAATCCTATCTTATATCATGTGAGTGTTCAGTTTATTTTTGTTTTGTTTTGTGAGATAAGTTATTTTATTTGTAAATGTAGGACAGCTGATGTGTGTATTGTCAAGGTACTATAGGTGTAAGACTGAGATGGTTTTGATAGAGTTTTCAGAGAAGAACTGGTCTTCACAGCTTTTAGAGATCTTGCTATTTCAGATGGTTTTGGAAGGCAAAAAGTAAAGCATGCAGACAGTACATTAATGTATGTACACACTGCAATAGTGTCAGGAGAAGTCATGTCACAGACGAAGAGAATCTCAGAAACACAGGCAACACAACCACTCAAATGCATTCCTGAAGGGCATTGATGTAACTCACAATTCAAGTAGGAGATTTTTCCTTTCTCTTCTCCAGCAAATTTTCAATTTTTCAACTACTAGTTTGCTCCTTTTGACCTCATTTAAGCTGTTAGAGCTAAAAGCTGTCCCCACCTCCCTGGCCTCTTGAAAGGCACATCAAGCAGCTGAAAGAGGAATTTATTCTCAATCTTTAGAAATGTTCTGATTAAATTTCTAATGAACAAATCACCCAAATCACCTCTGTTATTGTGTTTTATTTGCTTTTATTTATTTATTTATTATTTTGGGGTGAAAAAATATGAGGGAAGGGTGGAAATTAATTCAGTCTCAGCACTTTGCCCCCAGAAAACAAGCACTACAGGCAAAATTGGAAGCTGGTACCCTCAATTCAGATATAATATAGATGGCAGAAATACTTGGATGAGAAAGCACAGGATTTTCTAAGGAACCTGAAATATGAGTCAGCTGCAAAAATGAAAAACTTCAGAAGAGAAGAGATCTATTTTCTTTGTTGATTCAGGTGTTTGTTGTTGTTGTTATTGTTGAGATCACCCACTTTACTTACCAAGCTGTTGTAGTATTTTCCACAGATTTAGGAACCAGAAATTACTGTTAATGCAGGCAGTTAGGAAGGCATGTGGATGTAATCTACCTCAAGCGCACAAAATGTGTGAGGATGCTAGTTGCATCACCAGGTCTGAGCTGTCAATTCCTGATGAGAATCAGAGTATATTATCAGTAATTTTCACTAACATTGCCACGCATTTTCAGTATTGGAGTCGATTCACAGCCGGCATGGGATACAAGTAAAGCAATGGTACTTTAGTACTGGTGCAACACACCATAACTCATTCTAGGTAGGGTAACTGAAATACCTTTCTTTTGTTAAACTCTTCTCATTACTACAATCATCAGCAGCTGCAAAACAGCCTCCTGAACTTTTCAGCACCAAATAGCCTGTAATGTACTGCAAACTGGGTTGTCACTGAAGCTCCCCATTCTGAGCAGACCATGAGCAACAAGAATGTGCTGGATTATGGCTTATTTTGTTACTCCACATTCTCTTTCAGAAGTTATCCCAGGCTTTTATGCAGTGATACTGATAAATTCAATGGAATAGAGTGGAGGACAATTCTCCTGCAAATCTGTTTCTTGCTGTGATGATATATAACTACAATTATACCCTGCAAAGTTTCCACAAATTGGGACTAAATTTTCATTATATAGGACACCAAACCACGACCAAAGAAGTAAGTGTATGCTTACTGCTTGCTGGAATTAAGATTTTCTGCCTGTTTTCTAGAAAGCATTCTGAATTTCTTTTCCTTCTGACCATGTTAGGGCGTTTTAGTTCCCCTATTGTATACAGGCTATAGAAAATAAAAACCTAAAGTTCTATCTATCTATCTATCTATCTATCTATCTATCTATCTATCTATCTATTTTCATCAGATGAGGAATAATGACCTGGCAGTAATTGTAATGAATGACACTCTATTGGCATGACAAACTTGGAAATTTATATATGGACATATATTTACATATATACATGGATAGACACAAACAGCTTGAATAAAATGATCTTGAGAGTAAGTGATTTTGCTAGCTGATTAATTAACACATAGCTATTTGTCATGAGTCATGGTTGAATTTTTGTTTGTTTTTGTTTGATTGTTTGTTTTCAATCACAGTAGGGTTTAAGAACTTATATAATTTCTTTCCTTTTTTTTCCCCCAATGTTCCAATATTTCCCTCACATGCTGTACATTATATATGTATACCTGTGACTCTCTTGTCCTCAGGCTTAATATGAGTGTTTAAATGATTATTACTTTCCTAATTTGAAAGAAATTTCCTAAAATATTTTGGATCTTCAGAAGTCTTTGAGATTTTGCACATTGGTAAATTATCCTGGAATTCTTATGGATCATTTTGTATATTCCTTCTAACTCATGGGCCTTCCTTCTCATTGCCCATTCTTCCATCCTTGTTATTTGTAATTCACTCATGGTAGTAAGCTCATGCACATTTGGACAGCAAGTTACTGGCATTTTGCTTAAGAAGTATGCTTAGACCTCCATTTAATCAGACCAGGCTACCCTGGTGTGAGAAATAATCTGTCCCAAGACATGCATGTACTTCAAATTCTCTTGAAAATCCTTTCTAAAATAGGCAGAGTTGCTCAGTTCTGGCCAGTTTTTGTTTGCTTGTTTATTTGTCTGTTTGCTTGTTTTGATATCAAGACATTCTACTATAGTACATTTCTGTTGTTGCAAGACACAATAGCAGTTGACCCATTCATTAAAAAAGCCTTGTCCTACATGAATTGATATGTTTGTCAGTGTATTGCAGTAAAGATAATGTATTAGCATTCTCATAGAATCAGATTTATATTCATTTCTACTATGAATTTAATAAATGTTTAAATCTTTTACAGCTTAACAAAAGACTACTTGTTCACATTGGGAAGATATATATCACCTCCTAGTGTGAAAGTGTATTTATTATTACTGGAGTCAACTCAATAAATGATATAATTATGTTGCCAGAAGAGGCAACATCCAGCCTCTCTCTCTCTCTCTCTCCCCTTCCCCTTCCATCCCCCTCTCCCTTCCTCCCTTCCTCTCTTTCTCCCCCCTCCTCCCCGCCCCCATCTCATTGGAATAAATGGCTACCACTCTAGAATGTTTCAAATTTGAAAACATATGGGAATAAAGAGTTATCATGTGGGAGTCATGAAGGAAGACACCATACTCTGAATGAAAATAAACTTTTAGGATTTTGATCAGTTCTGCTCTACTTTTATCATTTGGTCTCATCTATTCCATGATGGACATCAACACATGGGAAGCCTCAAAGAAGGTTGTCTTGTTTGCTTCATGTCTGCAAGCAGATCCTTTACTGAATTTGGAGAATTGAATTTAAGAGTCTACCATTAGTAAAGCTATAGTCAAAAAACATCAAAGACTTTATATGAATAAAGAATGGGATAGAGAGCAAAATTGATATGGAAATGAGCAAGAGAGTACTGTCTCTCACAAGAACAGTTGATCTTAGAAGACAATAGTGGATGTGTTAATGTTTTATGAGCTGAAACAGAAAAAGATTTTTTTTTTTTAATTTTCCTTTCTCATTAAATATGAACATGACAACATTTCCAATGGAATTACAACAAAATTGAAGAGTCACTGAAGGTTCCTTAGTGTTTTTTTTTTTTTTTCTTTGTGTTTTTTGTTTTTTTTTTTTTGGGGGGGGGGCTTAATCATTTGTAAGAAACATGACTGAAATACACAGCAACTGAGTATCGAGACTCAAAAAAAGTTGAAAATGATTCAAAAAGGAAGTGAGTGCTTGTATATGTATACTGCTTGTATACATATAAAAGTACCTAAAAGAATTATCATAATTATCACAAATTATGAAGGTATATTAAGTTTAAAATTTCAAGGTTTAAGGCAACCTCTATCAGAGATACCTACTAAGGAATGGATTATCACACTCTGTTTATTTTTGTTATTATAGTTTATTCTGCTTCTCACAGCTAAAGTCACTTATTAAATATTAAATATTGTACTTTATTAAATATTGTACTTTACCAAATCATTAAATGGGAAACTTGTGTTCCTATGAAACAAACAGTAATATTTGCAGTTGTCTGTTTTCTCATGTGAGAACCTTAGAAAGCTTTGGAATGTATAGGACTCCCAAATGCTACTGAATGCACTTAACCTACAGAGTGCATGAACACCTATCTATATACACACACGGATTCACATAGAGAAAAAATCTACACATATGCACACACATGCAAGATACCCTTCCCTCTCCATAGTCTTATGTTAGTAAATATATATATAATAAAAAATAATTGTTAGATCATTGCAAAAATAGTATCAATACCTCCTGATGTTTTGCATGCATCAATTTACACATGCAGAAACAGAAAATTAGAACCTGTGTAAAGAGTAGAATGCAGTACATTTTCTGAACTACAGTAATGAATGAATTGTGTTTCTGGTGGTATCCCTCTTTTTGATCCCATTAAGTTAAGGAAATATGCTGTGGCATGTACTGCAGACACATTGTTGGTGGCATATACAGACATTTTTCATCTGGAGCAGTGGTGTTTGGCCTTATTTTCCTTCACAATATAAGGCCTAGTTCAATTTGGAATGTATTATTTTAAAGTAGTTGAGGAATGTACAGTTGCGGTCTTTTGTTTGTCTGTTTCCCCAAAGAGAGTTTACTTGTAAACTGACAATTTGAAATGTATCTATCTAAGAGTTAATTGAATTTGCAGCTAGGTAGATTACATAGTTACACATACAGCAGTGTATTTAACCTATCTGATGGATATTCTTGAATGAAATAATCATGTTGCTTTTAAATTGTGCATCACACTGTGTTTGAAGTTCCCCATACTCTAGGCATTATCAATTCTAATTCCAGTCATAGCTTGAAGGCACTGAGAACTCTTCTCCTTTGGAGGACTTGAAAGACATATACAGCAGAGTAATGTCACTCAGACATGAAAATGTTTTCCTGATTACTAAAGCTCAACCTCAGTGTCCTGTAAGAGAGTGCTCATGGCTGACCAAGCATCCCTATTTGTTTCTGTTGAGTAAGAGATCTGAATTTGGATTTAGTATTCATTTTGTTCAGCGAATATTGAGAGGGAATTATTTTTGATTCCTTAAGGCCAAACTTACTTTTTAGCAATGTCTTAAGTACTTGAAATGCCAGTAATACAAAATTCAGTGAGGAATACCAGGGCTTTGGAATCCTTCAAAGATACAGGTGATGCATTGAAATGATACTCAAATGAAAGAGCCCAGAGGTGAAAGAAAAGCAGAAACCAGGGATTTATCTCAATAATCTAAATCTCAAATCTAAATAATCTAAATCTAATCTCAAACATGTGCAGCATAAACATTAATGTCTGAACCAAGCAGATATTGCTAATCAGATTTCTTTTATAGACAAGGAAGAAAAACAGCTGCTTTTATAACTAGTTGCATTAGATGGAATGGATTTCTTCTTTGGGATGATATCATTCCCAGCTAAGAATTGTCTTTTTTTTTTTCTCCCTCTTCTATACAGGAACATCCATTTTATTGATTAGATGTATACATTGTAGATAGCTATATTTGGTTAAATAAATGTCACTTCAAAAAATTGCAAATAAGCAAAAATAAATTACTTTACAGGTATATTCATGATATTTTGTTAGTAAGAGTCAAATGCTGTTGAAATATTGGAAATGCACAATGACAAGGTGCATCTGTAAATTGTAATTAAACAAAACAAACAGAAAAACACACACAAATAGGACAGGCTGTTTCTGTAAAAAAACTGTTTTGCCTCTAAAGATGAAAAATTCCCCCCCCCCCCAAAAAAAAACAAAACAACTAGTTAACACATTAATTTGCTGCTATGGAGTGTTTTACTCGCTGCTTTAAAAAATGCCCACAGATCAAAGGGGCTCCTTGCATCCATCAACACAGCAATGTTCTGATGTGTAAAAGGAAGGAACAGCTCAGATGAGCAACAAACAACAGAACAGTATTATCAGAAGCTTGTCAGCAGTGGGTAAACCTAAAGGAGTAAGTCTGAAGCCTGAAAAGAAAGCAGCACATATATTTCAAAATGGTCAGAAAAGAAGCCGTGAAATTCCATCCAGGCTTACACATTTATGAGTGACTTTCCCAAACTCCATTCAGTAGAAATAACAACAATAAGCACAGATGTCACGAGTGACTTTCTGTGTTTATTATCATTATACCTGTACCAGATGTGACACATCTTATGTCACATCTGACATGTGACACAGATGTCACTGAACCAACATAATAATATTTATATGCATTTTATTTATTTGTAATGCAAATACTGTATGTATCACAGCTCTTATCATGTTGCTCCTTCTTGTGTAAGAGATACATGTCTACACTCAGTGTCATTGTCCTTCTCTGTTTCTTTTTTTTTTTTTTTCTGTAAGAAGGGAGGCTAGTGCCTAGTTGAGGTAAAATAACCAAATGAGTCTGCAACATTGATTATTAGTATGAAGGCATCAACATATGCTCTGGATTGATCATTATTTTAATTATTTTGCAAACGTTTTATGTAAGTTCTCTTTATTATTACTACTTGTAATAATTTTCAAAGAAAACTTACTTTTCAAAAATGATGTTCAGGCCAATTTTTTCATTTAATTTTAATCTGAAACATTTACTTTTCCTTTCTTTTGTGGTGATGTGAAATCTTTACCACTCCTCCTAAAATCTAAGTAGTGTGGTCTCATTGCCAATTTTTGCCTCTTTGCTCTTTGATAAGAATGTAAAATATATAAAATAAGATAAATTGACATACTCACATACTCATTCTGAGACTTTAAGATTGTTGACCTTTATCACAGGGAAACCCAGTTATTCAATCACAGTTTTTGACTTTTTCCTCCCAGACAGCCTTTAATCCATGACAATACTGCCTTGGCTCCCAAGCTTAATTACCTCATTTATGGCCCTCTCTCAGGAAAGATCTTGACAAAGACCTCTTGAAAATGTTTCTTCTCTGTTCTTTGCTTTCCTGTTACACACAAATAAATCTAGTACTGAAAAATAACATTGTAACAGAGACAGAAATAGAAGAAATGTCTCAAATTCAAGGTTAACTACCTTATCAGTAGGTATCATCTTTACCTTGGAGTTTCCAGCTTTAGAGACTGAATATCTCACATTGATTGTTTCTACCCTTGATAGTATTTTTTTTAACTTTAGCATTGCAACTAAATGCAAGGAGCTATGAACTTTTATGAAAAACTTTGACACCGGGATATAAAATTATGGTGGAATAAGTACTACTTAATTACCAATATGGTATTTACTTAGTTCAGATTCTAGTTTCAAAAATAAAAATAATATTGGACATTCAGACTTGCTGAGATAGTATGCTTCAATACTTTTGAACAGATGTTTTAAAATTTATTTCTGTTCATAATTAATGTTGTATATATGTAAATATAGGTACCTATGTGCCTAACTAATGTACCTATATCATTATACATAAAAACAGAATTCTAGTTGATCGGTATAAAGTTTCAGAAGTTTCCTTCAGAAAGTTTTGTAACATGTAGGATTGCTCCTCAGTAAAATATAGTAAGATTTTGAAATCATTACATTATTTTTAAAAGGAGATTGCTGTATTTTGCAGTGCTCCAAAGCAGTGAAAAGATCTTTTTTGTTGGTTGGCTGGCTTGAAAATATCCTAACATTGGTTCAATGGGAAAGATGCACAGGAAAAACCTTACTGGTGGCACCATATGGAATAATTACAGTGACAGCCCTCAAAAGAGTAAAGCGCTAGGATCTGTTTTGTACAGTCAGAGCAGTAAATTAATACCCTAAGGAATAACTCGCCAAAGTCTGAAGTAATCAGTAGCGTAATAATTGTATCATAGACACTGAATTTTACCCAGCTAAGCTGTCACCATCCTTCTGCCGTACTGGATTGCTAATGGCAATGCTATCTGCTAAGGAGGAGCAGTGACAGGTCTAGCATTTGACCGTACTCCAAGTGACCACATTAACACAGGTAACTAATAATGATTTCAGCATAACAACACTTATTTTTCTGTATTTTATTTTGTTATGTTAGTCGTGTTGTGGACATATTAATAAAAGTATGTGAAGCATGCTTTACATAATACAAGCATGTGAATGTTTAATAAGAGGTAATGATAAAAAGAGCCTGTTTGTCTCATACTATATTTTCATGTAAATAATAAACACTGGGATTTTTGAGCATTTCATTCAGTGTTTCATAGTGATTTTAGACAATGTTTCTAGCGAGTATGAGCAAAATAACATAACTTTGATCATCTGTACTTGTTAACACTGTAATAAAGCCTTGTAGCAAATGGCTATATGAACTCACTTTTGCAGTAAGCAACATGTGTTGCAATGCATTTATACAATGAAAATGTTCTGCCTCACTAAATTAATGACTAAAAATTAGTTTGTTTTTGTTTTAGTGAGAGGGGCTTGTTCTTTTATATTTTTATTTTTTTATTAATAAAAATGGTCTTTTTAAACTGTAAAATGATCTTAATTACACCTGAAAAAAAATGTTTTTAGTTAATCACACATATTTTGAATTATAAAATGCTATATAAAGATTTTTACTTTAACAGGATATTTATCTAAGCATTTAAAGATTGTATATAAGAGGCTATTTCAGCATGAAACTGAACCTTCATTATGCCAAGAGAAATTTTCAGAAAATATGACATACATAAACAGCAGAGCTGGAAAGTGTGTATTACTTCACTTTCTTTGAGTACTAAATGCATGTTCTTGTGCTGTATATTGAACATGCCACAGTAAATGCTAGATTTACTTTTGCATTGGCTAAGCTTCACTGTTTTGAAATAAAGCTTTTTTTTCCTATAGAGACCTTAATTTTGTTAATATGTTAAGTGAAGTGA
This sequence comes from Anas acuta, assembly GCF_963932015.1. Classification (NCBI taxonomy): domain Eukaryota; kingdom Metazoa; phylum Chordata; class Aves; order Anseriformes; family Anatidae; genus Anas; species Anas acuta. Next base: position 13,159,261 of record NC_088979.1, read on the forward strand.
GATGAATACAGACACTGTCTGCTTTGTGAGAAAGCTAAATTAATACCCAGAGGATTAACCTTCAGTAACAAGTGTGATTATTATTAGAAATCGCTACTAAATGCCTCTTAAAACATGGTTCCTACAAACACGTTACCCAGTGTGTGCGTGTTTGTGTAACCAAACACTTTCAGTGCAAGATGAATAACACTGACTCAAACTCTATACATTTTTACCTGTCATATCTGCTTTAACGATATCAAGTGACTTTAATGATATCAAGTGACATTTTTTTCTATTTATTTATTTATTTTTAAAACCTCGGATTCTGAAAGGACTCAGACTAAAGCTTTTATATTCTTCTTCATCATCGCTATGTTAATAAAAGCAGAAATCAAATTCTGTCATCAACTATAATCCAGTGGTGTGTGATTCTGAAAAACATTTCTTCAACCAAAAGAAATTGTAATGTTTCAAAATTATCCTTAGTTCACTTGAGTCTTTTCTTCTTTGTTAATTGTCATAGGAAGTTTTAGCTTCTGCTTTGGATATGAGCCCACTGAAATTAATGAGATGATATTGGGTCAGCTCCCTTGGTATGTTTAAGCAAGAACGCACTATTGAATTTGAATTGTTCTCCTTGTAAGCTACCTGAATTAAGAACTCATTTTTGATAAAAACAACTTAATAAAATTATACTAAAACTTTAAGAATTATTCAGCATCAGCTGTGTTTCAAACTGTTCTATAATGGTTTTTGGTTTTGTTTTTGAGTGAGTAACAGTGGTCTAAAATATACACAAAATGTTTTCACTCAGAGAAGAAAATGAATTAAAAAACAAATAAACAAACAAACAAACAAACAAAAAACAACACACCAATGGAAACAGTCCCACCACCTCTAAACTTACAGAAAAAATGTGACAAACATACAATTCAAATGTACTACTTAACATGTACAGCAAAATAAAAAATAAATACAAATATTGTACTCTCATTGCTTAATAGAGGAAATATTGTTTGTTTGTTTTAATTTGTAAAAAAGACAAAGGTGACTTTATTTCCATCAATATCTATATTTCCTGATGGCCTTTGTGTGGATTTGAAACGCCTATTCAAAATGCTGATATATACAATCTGACTGACATAAAGTATTTCACTTCCAGGTGAATATATGATAAATATGGGAAGTAATTAAAGTGTATTTCCACATAAAATATATCTAAAATTAATTAATTGACAATTAGTTAAATTGACATATTCCAGAAGTCTAAAAAATCTGTCAGATACAGAAATTCCTTATAGTGATGTATATTGCTTTAGGTTTGTGGTCTCAAATAAGCCTGATGCAATTTCACCTTATTTTGGCTTAATGCTTTTCCCATCATAAAAACATCTAGATGCACCCATTGGATACTTTGGCGGTCATGGCCTAATTTTAAGGTCTGTCTATTTTGTTGGTTTGCAATATTTATTTAAGTGTTTGATGGAATAGTATGTATTATCTCAAATACTCAAATCCAGTGTTCTTGAGCTATATATATATGTATATATATTGAGCTATATATAGTATTTGAAAACTTCTGAACTCCAGTAGTAGCATATATCTACTTCTTGATTACACTGTTCTATAGGAAATGGGTGAAAAATCAGATACGTTGTCTAAATTTATTTCATCATTTTGGATGATATTGAAAACATTTTTCTGTCTTTTCAGAATATTTTAGTTGTACTGAAATGTATTGCCAAATTATCGTAGTGGGAGATATGCTATAAAGTATCATGTAGATTCAAGTTATTTACATGGCAAAGAACCATTATTTTACCTTAGTGTATTTACTAAAATCACACTGACTTCTGTGACACTGCTTGCAGAGCACCTTTTGCTGGATGATGAAGCCATGAAGGTGATGCTCATGCTGCTTGTCCCTCTCCCTTTGCCTGCACAAAATGACCATGCATGCACCAACTAGATAAATTTGTACTGACTCTCAGTGGAAGCAATTCAAAATTGTATCTCAAAGGCAGATTATTCAGAAGACTTTGTACATTTAATACAGAGCATGTGGTTGCTTTCCTTACTGGCTCCATTACAAAGCACCTTATGAAACATAAGCGAATGATGAGAATTGAAAAGAGAAAGAAAAATACTTAATGAGGCTCACAATGCTCTCCAACACCTAGGTAGCTTTTGTCTAAAGTGACAGATTTAACAATTATCTAATTATCTTTTTTATTTTTTTCCTCCTTTTGCTTTTGAGAAAAGGGGAAGAAGTCTGCATATTGTACTAGAAAATATTCAGAATTATATCCAATAATATCCAGCAGTAGGATAAATACTACATAATGGTGCTTAAATATTTTAGAGTGACCTTGTGTTTCTTTTATTGTGCAATTTATTTTCTATACAGCATATGTAAATTGTTCATGAGCATGAACACAGCACCATGGAATTATAGTAATTTATATATGCACCCTACTTTCTCATGTCCATTTTTTGTGAGTATTTCTGAATATTTACAGAGCATTAGCACATAGTACCCCCATAGCCAAATACTTTCTACTCCATTTTTCAAAGTACACTGTGCTATGTAGATGAAAATTGTCCACATGCCCAATCTGGACATTGTTCAATAGAGATACTTATATGGTTTCACAATTGTCATTTATTTCTTCCCCACCCTTCAGTGAATGGCAAATGTATGTGGCTCAGTGCATTCCATAAAATTTACATGAAGATTCTCTATAGTGGTCCATATTTATTGTTAACCATTGACAAGAGGGAGTATGTAGACATCTTCATAGAAAGATTTAATAGACAGTTCTGTCCAGAACAGAGGGTTCACATGCAAACAGAGAGTTTGCCAGGATAGTGATGGAAAGACAGATCTTCTGCTTTCATTCCTGTGAAATTTGCTTCTATATTTTTTTTGCTTTGTTTTGGTTTGTTTTGTTTTGTTTCATTTTGCTTTTTGTTTTAAAGTTTCTTCACCCAATGCATATTCGTATTTAAATTGCTTAATTTTTCTTTAACTGATGCCTATCTCAGGCCTCACCTGGAATACTGTATCCAGTTCTGGGCTCCCTGTTGCAAAAAAGACAGGCATATCCTGGAAAGAGTCCAGCAGAGGGCCACAAAGATGATACAGGGCCTTGAGCATCTTCCCTATGAGGAAAGGCTGAGAGACCTGGGTCTATTCAGCCTTGAGAAAAGAAGACTGAGAAGGGATCTTATCAATGTTTACAAATACCTGAAGTGTGGGAGACAGAGGGCCAACCTCTTTTCAGTGGTTTTTGGGGACAGAACAAGGGGCAATGGCCACACAATGGATCACAGGAAGTTCCACACTAACATGCGAAAGAACTTTTTCATGGTGAGGGTGACGGAGCACTGGAACAGGCTGCCCAGAGAGGTTGTGGAGTCTCCTTCTCCGGAGATATTCAAGGCCTGTCTGGATGCCTACAGGGACAACCTGCTCTAGGGAGCCTGTTTTGGCAGGGGGGTTGGACCTGATGATCTCTCGAGGTCCCTTCCAACCCCTACAGTTTTGTGTTTCTGTGATGTCTGCTTTATTTCATGAAAAAAACAGTGACCTCCATTAAAAAGAAAAATAAAAAGGAGAAAAATAAGAAAAACTATCATAGAGGATAGACATTTTTAAAACAAAAGGGAAAGAAAAGTAGGGATTAAAATATAGTGGAAAGTTAGAAACTGTAAGGTGTCTATCTTATATAGCCTTGCTTAGCTTAATATTTGCAGTGGTGCACATGAAACTACTAAAATCAATAAAGTCCAAAAAGAAATTAGGTGAGTAAACAATGACATGTAATGTTGGCTCAATTTACTGTACCATACAGGTTTCTTCCGCTGTATTACCTGGAAACTACATTAAGGCTGAAAATTGCAGTATTCCAGCATTAGGAAGTTCAGCACAAAGGATCTTATATGGAAAACAAACAAGAAAACAAACAAACAAAAACCCACCACATCACCATATAATTTATGATTATCATAATGCTTAGTAGAAAGGAATCCTATCAATCTATTGGATAAAAACAACATTCAAAAATATTCTTTATATATTTCTTGTAGATATAATTAGGAACTTAAATCTATCTATAGATACAAACCTACTGCTGGCTAGTTGTTAAAGGGCACCAGAAAAATCAGAATCTTACCGTTTAAATGAATGGAAGGGGTTGTAATGTAGAAAACTTGAAGACATGTAGTGGTTTAACCTGGCCGGCAGCTAAACACTACACAGCCGTTCACTCACCCTCCCCCATCCCTGTGTGGGATGTGGGAAAGAAACTGGAAAGTAAAGCCTGTGAGTTGAGATAAAGACAGTTTATTAAGACAAGAAAATAATAATAACAATAATAATAGTAACAATAATAATAGTAACAACAATGATGATGATAGTACTACTAATAATAATGTGTACAAACAAGTGATGCACAATGCAATTGCTCACCACCCACTGACCGATACCCAGACTAACCCCGAGCAGTCCCACCCTCCTCCCCCGGCTAGCCACCCCTATATATTGTTTAGCATGACATCAGATGGTATGGAATACCCCTTTGGCTAGTTTGGGTCACCTGGCCTTGGGTCTGTCCCATCCCAGCTCTTGCTGTACCCCCAGCCTGCCCGTTGGCAGGACAGAACAAGAAACTGAGACTTCCTTGGCTTGGTGTAAGCACTGCTCTGCAACAATTAAAACATCGGGGTGTTACCAGCACTCTTCTCATCCTAAGCCAAAACATAGCATTCTACCAGCTACTAGGAAGAAAATTAACTCTGTCCTAACTGAAACCAGGACAACATAAAACTGTATTTAGTCCTTAGACATGTAACAGGTGAAGTATGCAGAGTGATCTTTGAAGAAGCTTACTAATGATCAAGATGAACAAGAGAAGTTACAGAATGGAATTATCCCAATGCAAAATTTTCTAGAATATCCCACTTGAAACATTTTAGATCACATTTTTTATGAGTGAGACCACATTCCATAATCTGTGGAATCCATAGAGAAGATCCACTTTTTCAAAGTGTATATTAATTTTAACCTTTTGATGTCATCTCTAAGCTGATGTGAGATTTTAAGGCTATTCTACAAGATTTCTGGAAGAATCATGTCATCTGATGTAAGAAATTAGGGCACGTAAAACTATGGGTGAAGTATTTTTTTCCCCTCTCCAGTTATAAGCAAATCATAAAAACTCGGTATAATGGATAAAAATAAAGGGTCTCCAGCATTGCAGTCAGCAATGTGGCTGGAATATATTGTACATAGAGTATACTTGAACTTGCTCTGAAGTCACTATTTATGTGTGATGAACTGAAGAGATACCTTGAGGCCTCCAGGACTGCAGCCTAATCTGTAAAACCCATTTTGGGGTAAATTAACACTCTGTCAGCTCTGTCACTTCAGGAATTCCATGCCCCAATGCAATGCAAAAGGAGAGGTTGATACAAAATTCACGTGCCCTCAGGAGTCTCTTAGCTTCTTAGTGCTTGTTCTTCGCCTGGACCACATGTCCCCATAGTGCTAAGCTTTGCTGAAATGATGCTCACACTTTCCCAGAAGCGAGAACAAAAAAATTTTAAATGGGTTCTGTGGGCATTTCCATGGTGTGAGCATCCAACATATTTAGTAGGTATTTCTGTAGTCATTTGGTTTTCAGAAACTTAGTTAGATGGCTTCTGTTTAAGAAGCTTAATATTTCCAGCAGACAAAAGATCCTATCATGGTCTCTACAGCATTTTGTCCTCACGTATTAAAACACACAAATGATATTTTTGGAATTTTATTTTTTCTACCTGAATTCCCATAAAACCACAGTTTTTTTTTTTTTTGTTTGTTTGTTTAGTTTTACTTTATATAGAAAATAAAATGCACTAAAGATATATTTCTCTATTTTTTCTCAGAGAAAATTCATAACTTCTTAAATGAAAAAAAGTATACGGAGGATCTAAAGTGACTGAAAAGTGTTCTTTCTTGCTCATCAAAAGAAACTGTGTGCTGTAGCATAATGAATACCTTCAGAGCAAATGGTCCAGGTGTAACTAATCACTGCTTTTGCTGCTTTTCTGTTGAGGTTGGAGAACAGGGAAATATTCCAGTACTGCTTCTATTTTTATGATTATCTTTGTATTGCACACATTGTATCAGTATCTCAGTAGTCAATCTATTATAGCTCCTGCAGCAAAAGAAAATTTTAAAATTTCTATGCCCATTAAACACAAACAAACAGGATGAGCTCACCAAAACCTCTATTGAGTTTTTTTGATAAAAACATTCCCACTGTAGGAAGATGCCTTACAATGAAAGTCTTTCAGGTTATCTTTATTTTGAAGCTAGTAGAACAGAATATTTTACAGCACTTCTGGAATATCTGAAATATCCTGTATAATGTTTCCAACCTTTACAGCAGGCTGTAAATGCCTTTAAAGGCTAATGTCAGGGACTGTACTTTATAAAGTCTATCATCTCACTTTGTCAATATAAGCCATTCATCTTAATAACAAAGGCTTTCTTAGAAACTAAACAGTTCTCCATACTTCTCTCCATGGTGCAGCTCCACATATTGCCACAATCTTTCCTGATTCACACAAATGTAACTTTGTGTAAAAGAATTACATCCCGTAGTAAATGAAGGGAAGGGAAGGACAGCTTTGATTTCTGGAGCATTGCATTGGGGTTTGAGAATGGGAACATGATGAAGAACTGATGGAAGAATTGCAGCATTTTTACCTTACAAATGAGTGTATAATCCCCATGAAATATGAAGCTGAAACTAATTTGGAGATGGCAGTCTGGTGCATAAAGCTTGAAAGCTGCAAACAAAATTTACTACCTAGCTAGCACTAGTAATAGTACAGGCTATACTAAAACTTTATGATATTCTTTTAAAGCTGAATAAAGTCATTTTACATTCTGCTTATTTATTAGCTATTTGCATCAGTACAATGGTGAGTAGTTCAGTGGTTTGAAGGAGAATTGTGTAGGTGAATCAATAATTCATGGCTCTGAATGATAGAACTAATATAGCAACCTCCTGAAATGTCAGCATGCAGTGTGAAGCCTATTAGTAAAAGGTCCTCTTCTTCACAGAGAAGTTAAATAATTATTACTTGGAACAACAGAGTACAAAGCTAAATGTTTAGAGACAGTCAAGAATTCTTGAAAGGCTTTTCTGTTGTTGCATCTTAGATAAATTCATGTTTAAGATGGAGTAAACATTTATCTTTGCTACAGACAATGAGGAGGTGAGCTGGGAATCATGATGTCCCAAAATGATGTTACTTGTTTGTGTAGTCACACAGAAAACAAGGCTAGTTACTGGTCATAAATTCCTCATAATATTAATTAGGACTCAGCAGACTTTGTTTTGATCTCATTCTTCCTGCTTACCTGTACCCAGACACGACAAAGTAAAATGCCCAATTACATATGCTAGATGCATTTTTAAAGAGTTCACTTAATTTTGAAAGGGTCATAAACCAGAATATACATTATATATATATATATATATAATATAGGTAATGAAAGATAAGCTAAGTATTAGGGTTTAGATATTTGTGGGTGAAAGGCAAACAAAATTTAGAAGTTGACTCTGATATGAGAACAATTTCATGTCCACATTTAGTGCTGATACCAATTTGTGAAGTGGAAAACAATCACTTAGCAATGGAAGAAACAAAAAGGCATCTGATGAGATATCTCCATTCATAGTTCCTCTCCAGGGTTCACATTACCAGTTGTCTGATTGGAACAAATGTCTTCTTGAGAAAAATATATCATCTGCTATAGGCTGCATCCTTAAAACGGTTAACGTGTCAGTAGCCTCTTTTGCTTCTCATGGTGACTTTGCACGCCTTGTGTGCAAGGCATTGGCTGCCTTTGTTTTATCATTCCTGCTATACATTTTCTTGCAGTATATGAAAATAAGGCCCATCCCAATTCAGGTGAACAAAAATGCAAATTTAAATGCTTAATTTTCTCACAAATAGCTTTAAATAGCAAATAGAGTATAACATGTGGCAACTTCATATACAAAGAGGTCAGATTCCCCAGTATCCTCAGGTTGATGAATCTGCTATGTGAGGTTTATTGGTACTTTGAGTCACCAAAGCAGTGCTTTGTAGCTAACATACCTCAGCATCCCATACCTGATGCATGGCAAAGTGCTGCTTATTGCACTCTTTCACTACTTTCATCTACTCATAACTTTTTTTTTTTTTTTTCCTCTGTGTAATTTACATATCCATGCAGATCACAGCTGCTTTTAGCATATTGACTTCTTTCAGACATACAAGACACAAGTATGCTAGGCTGATTTTGACTGAATGTGGCTCCTGGGTTTCTTGACCACATTTAAAAAATTATTTTGTCTTGAATTTTTGTAACTTTTCAGTTTAAAATCTGTAATCATGGATTTGTTTTGTTTGTTCATTTGTTTGTGTTCGTAAACAAATGCAGTAACATTGTCTTTCTGTAATGGCCTTACGTTTTTTCTTAAACATAATGTAACCAATATAAAACATCTGGATCAGAAGCAATGGGAAGGAGTTCTGCAGATATACATCATAAGACAGTGTCAGGGGCACCTCCTAATAGCTTCTTAAGCAGTAGGAAGGACAAAAATTATGTAAGGAGAATAAGATACTTGATGTTACTTGAAGCACAGCAATACTTCTTTAAATTGCTATCCATTAACTCCCTGCAAAGTCTAAATCATAATTTAATTGATTTCTCATAAAGTAATAAAAATATTAAAGTGTGAAACAAATGTTATTTTCATGGAGAACACCAAGTAAATGAAAAATAAACAAGCATCAACTGAAACAAAATTGTCATATAATTTGAAATACAGTTTTTGATTAACACTTCAGTATCATTTTCTTTTTTTCTTTTTTATTCTCTTCTCTCTCACTCTCTCTCTTTTATTTATTTATTTATTTATTTTTAATGAATGCTTTTGTGTTCCTGTTGAAAATATACTGCAGAATCACATATTATACAACTATATTTTCCAGTATTAATGTTTTCTGAATATTTGGTATTTGCTCAAATTACTGGATTATTTTTCTATTTCAAATCATAATAACCATCTAGTATTATTTCTCTTAGTTAAATTTAACAATTTAGTACTGACTAAAATTAAATTTCAGTACCACTACCAAAGAGTTATGGGCTACAGAAGCCAAGAAAAGTTAACTAATGCATTTTCCAACTTGAATTTGACAGCTACACAGTAATGGTTTTGTCTGACATGACTAAACAAGGAAATAATTTATTCACATTTATTCACATTTAAATTCACATTTAGGAACTTTAAAATATTTTTAATAGGATTATATAATATAAAATATTTGTTCATCTAGACATCTCTAAATTGGCAAGATATTCTCAGAAGCTAGAGATGTATCATTTATCTCACCTAATTTTATACAGAAAAGGTGTAGAAATCTGAGTTCATCTAGACTTACTTTTAGAAGAGCTGAAGAAAATGAGAGAATGTAGCACTTCCAGGAGACAAATCATCTGATTTATTTTAGACTTTGAAATATCAGCTAGAGGTATGTATATTAGGAAGGAAGGAAGGAAAGAAGGAAGGAAAGAAGGAAGGAAGGGAGGGAGGGAGGGAGGGAGAGAGGAAGGAAGGAAGGAAGGAAGGAAGGGAGGGAGGGAGGGAGGGAGGAAGGAAGGAAGGAAGGAAGGAAGGAAGGAAGGAACGAAGGAAGGAACGAAGGAAGGAACGAAGAGTTCAATTTATATACACATTTATTTCTGTGTTATGCTTTACCAAGCAGTTGCTTACATTAGTATCTGCAGGGTGTACCACATATTTCAGTGCCTTGCTCAGTTAGAAATAGATAACTGAAAGGTTCTTTCATTTAAAGAAGTGGAAGCTTTGGCTGATAGGCGTAATCAAAACTACATTTCTAACAGTCTCTGAGTCATGGACATTTCAAGAATTATACCAGGACTTTCTTTCAAATATTATTATTGCTTATAACAAGTCTCTATTTACCCTGAAGTATCATGGGATGGGGAAGAAGTGTTCATCAGAGTGGAAACAGATCCATGAGCATGGCAGAAGTTTTTCTAAACTTGACCTTTCCACTACTTACCTTTATACTGTAGTGAACAACCTGCCCAGTAGGTCTTTTTATTAACAATATAATGTAGAATTTGTCTTAAGAAGTAGAGATATCTACCAATGTCCAATAAAGAAAGGAAACCTATTCATTCATTCTGGTGACTTCACCCGTATTATTTTAGGTCACATTCAAGCAGATAATAGAACTGCTTTATGTCTTTTGAATTTATTTATTTTTAATTACAAATAATTAGTGTCACTTTTATTAATTGCATTGTTTTCTTACCTTTGCATGAGCAGTAGGTAGGAAATAAGTTATTGAAAAAATATAATAAATATATTTTTTGGAAAAGGAAATGTTTTCTCCAAAAAATATATAATTTTGTGCTTCCAGTATATCATGCCTATTATGCAAAAAAAAAAAAAAAAAAAAGAATATATATCTATATATAAATATAGATAGTAGCATTATTTTATTTTATTTTATTTTTACTGTAAAAAAGGTCCTGGAGTTTTGCTTTTTAGAAAATAATACTTTTAATAGAAGAACTATTTTTCTTGATGAATTGAAATTCTCCTTGCAGAGTAAGAATGAATTATTTCCTATCTTACCCTCTAGAATTAGTTTTTACCCTGTCTACAAACACTGTTTTTAAGCAGACACTTCAATATTTTAATGAAGATCTCACTGCATTAAAAATATGGCGGTGACATTTGGTAACATTTTTTCTATGTGATTTTATAAATTTATAAAGGTGGTGCTTTAATTTATTTATTTATCAATTTACAGACTAAAATGTTCCATTAACTGCATGTTGAGGAAAGTCTCCAGCCTTAGCAGCATGTACAAGTAGTCAGTTGCATAAGTCTCCTTCTTATCTTAATTCAAATTCAGAATGTTAAGAAGCTATAAGTGTTCTTCAGTGTTCAAACACAGGCTCAAACTCCTTTCTCTCTTTATTAGTTTTAATTGAATTTTTCCTTTAGTACTGGAAAAAACTATCATCTCTAGCAATTAAAAAGTTATTACAAATGCAAAACTGAAGGCTTGCTTGGATTTTATTTTATTTTTTCCAAACACTTAATTTTACTATTCAATAACTACCAGCATCACAAAATTAATAAAATGAAGGGAAATTGTGATGTATTCAACTATGATCCTTTCAGCACAAAATTTCTTTGTCTTGTATTTTGATTTTTCCAGACTTCAGAAAAGACAAGTGAAATTTTTTGGTACAGAAGAATAAGAGAAAAGTGTGCTGTAAAACAAAACAAAACAAAACAAACAAAAAAACTGTTCACTGTCCCCTGCCCACCCCCCTTATCCCTCCCCACCCCCCCACCCCCCCCCCCCTCACCCCCCCTTGTTTTTTTACTTCTTGAATTAGCTTTGCCTGGCTTCTTAATCTCTGCAAGTACATTGACTATATCTGGAATAGTGATTTTTACAGGAATATCTTATTTATGTGCTATCAAAGAAACTTCTATTTCTGAACACTTCCAGAAATATAAATGGCTGAGAGACACTATTTGCTGAGGCTGCACACAATTCTTCTTACTCAGATGACAGTAATTGAGGAATAGCTGCACCTGGAATCATCTGAGTCTGACAGAGACAGGGAGAATCCAGCCACACTTAGGCAAAGAGACAAGAATTCTGTTGAATGTTAAATTATTAAATCTTTTATTACTGTTGTTTGGACTTCACAGAAATAAATTGTAGATGCTTTTTGCTTTGACTGCAACTGTCAGCTGCTTCTTTTCTGTGTCTTACAGGAAGTAGAAGATATCTGCATGTGCTAAGTGAAAAGTGTACATATCTAACACTAAGTAAAATCACAAAATTTGTTAATTTATTGATTTTTTTTAAAGTTTCAGGAAACAATTTAAAAATAACATCAGCAATAATAAAATTGTAAACACTATATTTTAAGAAAGAATCTCTTTGAGTGAATTAAAAAAGTCAAATTAAATAAAAAAAAAGTGAATAAAGTAAAGATTGTTATCCTGCTTTAAACAGGTGTTCTCCTGACATATATAAACGAGGTTGGATAGGCAGATACCATTGTGGAGACCTAATTCCTTTAGAGTTCAATAGTGAATTTTGGGGCTAATAAAGCTATTCACTTGCATGAGATATTCACATAGTATATTGTTTTATATGTAATAGATGTATATCATAGATTTTATAGCTGCATATTGCATAGAGTATGTGCTCTCATGTAAACGTATTGATACTGCAAAACTCAGAAAAGTATTGCTACTTGGAAATATTGGCTTATATACTTGCTGAAAAATTAGTCAATGATCACTTTACCTAATGAAAATCTAATACTTCTTTTTCTTGTTTCTCAGAAAAAAAAATGGCAATCAGAAGGAAAGTCAAAAGGCATACACCAAACATGAACTTCTCCCTTGCTTTTAACTTCTTCTTTTACATGTTGAAGGTTAGAAAGGAAAGGAAATCAAATATAGGTTAGTGTAGCACTTCAGTGGGGCTTTGCTGTAACTATGGTGGTGTCAGGATGTACAGAGAACAATGTCCAAAGAATGATGAAAAATTTTTCTTCATTCAGCTTAGTTTGAGACAATTAAATAGCTCTTCAAGCACAGAAGCTCTTCTTCAGGTCTAAAATAAAAGCATAGGTTTGCAAAACTAAATGCTAGTTGGAAACGATTTCCCAGGATTTAGTCAGATATTTTGCATCTTAATACACAGTACTGATGTATGTACTGCACAGTGCTTAGCTTTTTGTTCTGTTTTTAGTGTTAACCACTTCAGCTGATAATTCACAGCCTTTCTCTTATTATAGCTTATGGTTAGTCTGGCAGTTAAACTGTGGACAAATAATAGATGTTAATGAGTTATGAGGGTATGGATTCATTGGGAAGAGAAGGGAGGAAAGCCTGAGTTTTCATACCCCTTATTTTTTTCCTTGTCATGAATGCATCTGAAGACTTCTGGTCTTCAGCAGAGACAGAGCTGTGAGTAGTGTCTGAATGAAGCTTTTGAGAAATGTCTGGGTTTGGTTTTTGAATTGAGCTTCATCTTGCACAGCTATCAGCTTAAGCTATTGACAAAGATGCTTAAATTAGAAGTGCAGTTTCCTTAGACTCTATAATCATTTATAGGAGAAAATGCATTTCTGCCTCCCTAACCGAACTGTCTCTGGAGGTGCCCAGTTCCCTCCAGGGATGCAACTGAAGTAAAAGGAATGATGCACATTTTTAGAAGACTATCTAAAGCAAATATATGACAACAGGTCTATTTACTAGAGTGAGGAAGGTTCATTTTAATTGAAATTAGAACTGACTTTAGGGGACTAATGCCAGGAATCAGCAGAAAATACTCCAGATGAGGAAAAATGGGCTTTTATAATGTATAGAATCAGATTTTGGTATCTTCAATTTAAGTAATAATTTCTAAATAATTAATTCACAGAAAATTAGAAGGACATTGTCATATAAATACTGCCTATACAGATTCAGGAAAGCAAGGAAACAAAGGAATACATTTGCATATGACACTGCTTAATTTATAAATAACCTTTTCAGTTATGAACTGAACACAGAGAATAAGGGTTAGAACACAGGTGAAAAAAAAAAAAAAAAGAAAGAAAAAAGAAAAAAAGGACACTCTACCTAATATTATTTTCTCTTTATTGCCTTCAAAACCATATATAGTAGCAGAAACTTAGTTGCTTGCTTTGCCAAATGCTGGACAAGAAAAAAAAAAAAAGCATTTTTAGTGTACATGAGAACCCTATAAGTCATAAGACAAAGGACGGGGAATTGTGACTACTGAGAGAAACAGAAATAAAGAAAACATAAGTTTAAGGGGAAACGAAGATGAACATCATTACACCAGAAAAAAAGGAGAAAGGTAGGCACATAAAAATGTAAAGTACTTTCCTGGGGAGAGGAGATAAAGTGTACACACTTGAAATGGAGATGAGCTATATAATATAGCTAAATTTGGAATATATGAGCAGCTGTTTAAGGACAAGTAAGTTCTACTGCAGGATTTATAAAATGCCTATATATAAATGCCTACATAAAAATGCCTATATATAAATACATGATATTCAGAAAAAAAAATATAGATATATATGTATAAATAAATGTAATTCACAGAAAGTAAAAAATAAAAAAAGAAAAAGCTTTTTTATTTTTTTTAATTAAAAACAAAAACAAAACAAAACAAACAGCTACATTGGTGACTAAACCTGGATATTCACTTTAAAGGGTAAGAAGGAATCATATTTTTGAAGATCTGCAAGACAAAAAATGATTTAAAAAATAATAATAATAACAGTGGTCTTAAGTCTTGTCAGTCATCAAATCTTTATGGACTCTTCTTTTACCTGTCCTTTTGCATTTATGACACATTGGCAATTAGCTGAATCTGTTGCTCTACATTGTAGCTGTGTACATAACAGAAATTCACTGCAGGGAGCAGCTGTAGTTTTATTCATTATTCAGTAAATACCATTCCGTATCACCAGTAACAGTGCACATATTAATATCAGCCTTTGATTTAAAAAATTATAGCTACTTAAAAAAACATATCTCTCATTCTTAGCAAACTTTAATGACATTTAGATTCAGCATTGTATTTTAATACTCCTTGTGACAAGTGCAAGTTTCTTAGACATGAATAAACATAGACATAGATATGTGGATTCCAAACCTGCTAACACAAATAATTTATTCTAAAACTATCAACTCTTAAAATAACTTTCAAATGAAAAGCCTTTGGAACTGTACTGGAGACAGCTATCAAAAACTGTTTATAAAATTAAGAATGAAGGGATATTATAGATTGAGGTTAGAGCCTTGCACGATAAATAGCTCTCTATCAATGCTATGTAGGAGGTCAATTTGCCACAAATGGCAATTGGACTGTGAAATGATGGAACTTAAATAAATAAATAAATAAATAATTTAGATGTCCTGAGTGGTATTAATGGAAGTTTAACTATCCAAGCAAAGAGTGGAAAATATAAAGGAGAGGAAATAAGACTGAGGGTATGTTTGCGGATGTGGCACACAATTGATTTTTAACTGAATATGTGCATCAACTGAAAGGGAAGGAAATAATAATGGCTCTAGCATTAAGTAATACAATCAAAGACATACATTTAAATAACTTTGTACCACAAACAGATAAAAGCAGAGTAATTTGAAGACAGGGCTATTTGTTCCTTTTTTTTTTTTTTTTTTTTTTTTTAATTTATTTTGTAAAGTTAAAGATTATCACGATCTTAATCAAAGGAGAAAAATCATTATTTAGGTGTGCAAAGGGTGACAGAGAGACTGTAGAGACAAATGGGACAAAAAGAGGAAACTTAGTGACAATTTACACCAAATGCTTTTTAGCAAAATACCAGCACAGTAGAGATCTTCCTTAGAAGAAATGATCCTATAGTGTGCTGGGGCAATTATGGCTTTGTGGGGACAAGTACCCTTATTTAAGAGACTAGAGATTAGTAGTTTAGCCTTTGAAGGTCTCAGAGCTTATCACTCCTACAAAACGTGAGTTCTCCAGCTGGCAGCAGGTTATCTGCAGAGGGCATATTCTTTCTCATTGAGTGGTGGGATTAACACTGACCAACATGTATAATATACTGTAACAGTTTACACTGAGTGATTTATTTATTTGTTCTCTGTTAGGTATGTGATAGTGTATGCCTTGTTTTATTTGGTTAAGAGAGGGAAGACAGTGGAGAAGGAAGCTTGTTACCAGGGAGGGTCAAATGAAAACCCAGCAGGCAGGGATTGCTTTTTCTCTGAGAGAGTTTAGAAATTCCTAAGTGGCTGGATGACTTCTCAACTTTGCACTGAGATGTGCAGGAAGAAAAAAAGAGCACAGTGAAAACGCAGAGCAAGCTCAGGGAGACAGCACAGGCAGCCACCAGGTAACCCTGGAGAAGACCAGGGAACAGACATGCATGTACGTCTTAGCAAGGAAGAAATGAAAAAGATACATCCTAGGGATCTAGTGTACAAATTTGCTTACCCACTTTTTTTTTTTTTTTTTTTTTTTTGTTATTGTGTCACACTGGAGACCTCGTTTTCCTTATTCAGGATCTTTGTATTCCAGTTATGAGACCACTGCTCAACAGTGATATGTAGGCAGATTCATCTCAACACTTTTCCCAATCAAAGTTCTCATTTCACAGCTTCTCATGCCATTTTAGGATATGATTCTAACAAGTATTAATTGACAAATTGAACTATTGAGTTTGCCTTTATTTTGCCTTTATTATTCCCTTGCTTGTCTGACAAAGATGTGTCCATCCATTCAAATGTTCCAAAATATTTTATGTTTAAAATACATAAACCAAAAATCTCTAGGGAGAATCTGGCTATCAGTCAATCAGAAGCTGACAGCTCTTTGCTGCTCTGCCCATAATTCCTAATGGAAAAGTGGTAAGGCTGAACATTGAAGTTCTGTTTCAGCTGCAAAACTCTGTTCTAGTTGAACATGGCAGATTGTCTTACATGTCTAGAAGATGAACTCCCAGTTGCAAAGGAATACCGAAGAGTTGACCCAAACAGTTATATGAGCTTTGACCGTATCGCAGCCTGGAGTCAAACCTCTTCATTAAAGTCTCGGAGAGGATTATAAAAGCATCACTATATTTCCCTATAATGTCAGACCACACAACTACAAGCAATGGGTGAAAGCAGTCCAAACACAGTAATGTAGTTAAAAATTTAGCCCAGGAATATACCTAGTCAGCCAAAGCAATCAAAAAACTCATTGGCTACATTTTCAATACGGACATAGAGTTTAAGGCTGGGACTTTTGTTAGTTAAATCCAAGATTCATTATCTGATACAGTATCACAACCATGTATTTTAAAAGTACCAGAAAAGGAGGAGGTATTGATAGCACTGTTTACTTTTTGCTTAAAATCCAAAGGTAAAATGTCCAAATCACAAGTTAGGAGACTTGGGACTTCAGACTTTTTTTTTTAGCCTGAAAGGTAAAATAGATTCTAGAAGCTTACTACTTGTAGGCTTAGGCACCTGCTTCATCTTCAATCTCAACCCCTATATGAAAGGCAACAAAAGAGCCTGACAGGCAAAAGGAGGACAAGCAGCTGGAAACATAACTCCATAACTAAGCGGTTAGGAAAGACAGATAGCAGACAGGAGACCAAAACATTGGTCCCAATATCAGCCTTTTTTTTTTTTTTTTCCCATCAATCTAATATAAAATGCACAAACAATCCATGGAATCCATGATGCCAGACCCCAGGTTAACTCCTATCAGATGCATTTTTGGTATTTCATTTTAATGTATTTTTCTGTCTTTTTAAAGAGATACACAGATAGGTACAACCACAGGCAGAAGGCAGCATTGTCACTAACTATATATATACATACAAAAAAAAAAAAGACTTTGTACTCTCTGCAGCAAAACTGAATAGGGAATTATTCCCTTTCTGATCTCTTACAGTACTAACAATATACAAAGAGGCATTTAACAATTGGATATTTTAAAAAATTGCACAGAAACGAGACCTTCAAATTGACAGTATTCCTTTAAAGATGACTCACTACAAACTAGCATCACTGCATGATATTTATTTGTGACAGTACTTTACTGTCATCAACAAAATTTCACAGAAAATGTGGAACTAATCATTTGCTTTGACTAAGACGAAGACAGAACTTTCTGCTTATTTATGTTTGCTACCTAGGTAGTTAATATGTCTTGCTTAGCAATAAGATTAATATGACTGCAGCTTAAAGTTCCAACTCACTCATCTCAGTTTAAAAAGGATTACTGTCAAGAATAAGGCAAGATTATTTTGGTCTTTGTTCTGTAGCCATGTTAACTATATGCAAGTAACACAAGGAGATGTCTATTGATGGGGTCTTTTGGAGGGACCTGTCTGAACTGGAGAAGTGGCTGTTTTTAATACTTTCTCCTTCACTGTGGAAAAGCCCAGTTAGCAAGTTATACAAGCTGTGATTTTGGTGGAAGATGGAAATAGAGATTTTGAAGGGCTGTGTCATGCTGTGAGTATACATTGCAC
Organism: Anas acuta; assembly: GCF_963932015.1. Taxonomy (NCBI): domain Eukaryota; kingdom Metazoa; phylum Chordata; class Aves; order Anseriformes; family Anatidae; genus Anas; species Anas acuta. The sequence goes on from NC_088979.1 coordinate 13,177,400, forward strand.
ATAAATTCCACTTATTTAAATATCTCATACTTAAAAAAGAAAGAGATATTTTTTTTTTCTATATTGTCAAACGCAGCTGTTTATTAGTGTTGGCCTTTCTTTTCTTTTTTTTTTTTTCTTTTTTTTGGAGGGAGGGTATTTTGAAGGAAGATTTCTTCAAACTGGCTGCTTGAGAGTAAGAAAAATACAGTGGGGTATGGTAGTTAATCATTGCTGCAGTATTTGGGCAAAGGCACTCTGAGATAGCCCTATGAAAGGAAAAAAGATGATAAACAAGTATGAGAAGATATTCAAGTATGTCAATATATTGACAACACAGAGCCAAGCTAATTGCACCAGGCAAGGAATGCCCAAATTTCCTTCATGTAAAACTGTGCTCTCTAGATTATCATTTGGCCCTAGGAATTAGATGACCGTCTTCAACTGTCATCACATATTATTCACGTCATGTAATAAGCTCTGCAAGGATTGATATTAGCTGTCCTCTTCACCCATGGTATAGCTAAACTGTAATCCAGATTAATCCATGGTGGACAGCATGGAGTTACTGAGTGTTAACTGACAAGAAGATGAGCTATACAACTCCATTAAATCTTTCTTACTATACCTATGGTTATTCTACCCCTCCACTTCTGCACCCTCATGTCCATTATCTTCATATTACATTTCTTTTATTTCATTATGTAACCATCCTAAAGGCCCCATTTGGCCTTAAGTTCCCCCAGCATCACTGCACAATATATAAACCCTTCACTTTCATATATAAATATATACTTGATAAAAAGTGTTACAGATCCCCTCTGTAGGTATAATCTATATTTGTTAATTGCCTTACACTCATATTTATATAACTGGGATTGGGGTAATTGTGAGACTTTGAAGTAACAATGTAGCACCTAGAGATGAACATAAGAGTGAGCATATGCTTTGAAATGCTACGAAATGCAGTATTGACTATAGTTGCTTCAATCCACTGATCCGTCTATAGGCTTTGTATGCCTTTATGAAATGCTTCTTTCAATGTGTAAGAAGCAATGGCTTTCATCATCTTGTACTAGTCCCTGATTAAGCAGATCCTGTATCTCAGCACTTTTTTCTTTACGCCTCCCCAGACCACCCCCCACCCTTTTTTCCCCTCTTTTTGTAATCACACAGGGACAATATCAATTTATTTCTTCAATGGTCCACAGAGATCCCCTTACTGCCACATGCCCTTTGACACTACAACATGTCCTATCTCTCTCTTCTTTATTTCTTCTTCCCGGGGAGCAATTTCAACAGGACAGAGATTCTGACACATCTCTTTCTCCACTCCTAACCTGAAGGTTTTCTGTTCTGTTTCAGGGACGTAGGTAAACTCACCCCCTGGGCCAGACCTAGGCTACTACTTGGCCAGCTTCATTCTGTAGTCAGGCGGCATGAGCAGAACTTGGCTGAATGAGCAGATCTAAATTATTAGGTTTGGCACCCCAGGAATTGTAATTTCAGCTTCTTTCTTTCACTGCAGCAGTAAAGATTCAGCCCAGCTCCCATGATAGTCAGGCTAACATAAATTGCAGCTATTATGGAATTCAAGCTAGCATTTTGGGGTATGTTCAGGAACCAGTTAAGGGTACTCTAGAGCAAAACTTTTAGCTGAAGCTGACAGAACCTTAAAAAGAACAAATGGACAGATGGTAGACAGAAAATAAGTTACAGCAGCAGAAGAAAACTAGAATAAATGTTCACAGTTAACCATAACTTCATCATATAGAGATGTTTGGATAATTATTGAACTGTAAGCAATCACTGCGCCCTCACAGTGAATCCTAGCTGTCATAATAAAATTTAACATTCCATGTCGTATGGGTATTCCCACATCTTGCCTAAGATTTCTAAATCTAGTGTCCATAAGGGATATTGGAATAAATGAAGACTGTTGAAATTTAAGCAGCCTTAAGATATTTACTTTTGCCTTTAATACTGTGGCACAGAAGAATGTCAAGAGTTAATTAAATAAAAAACAGAACAGTGCCTGACAAGTTTTGGAGCGTTAAACTAAGTTTGAATGGTGTTCAAGGTCATTAGCAGTAATGGGGTCATCAATACCCTCTGCAGAACTTGTTTTCTGTTTAGCAACTGTGTGTTTTACATTGAATCTGTGCTGGTCACTAAATGTACTAGTAATAACCAATTTATTTCTTTCAATAAATGTGCCTTTCATAACAGCAATAATAGAGTCCAGACAAGCCCTTTTCAAGGGATTAATTTCCTCTCTAACTCAGGTGGCTAAAATCTTTCTGCCATTTCCTTGATGCCTCACACTGTGTTGGCCAGATACAAGGTTGTTCTTTAAATATGTGCTACTTACTGTTTTGTTATGCTGTATCATAAGGGCCAAGTAACCCTGGTGGAACTTGAAATAAGCAAGCTTTCTATTACTGACTTAAGCTAAAGAGTTTTTTCCATTCTGACTAGAAAAGCTTTATTTTTCTCCTTCAGGTCTGGGGAGGGGAAACAATATGGAACTAGTAGAGCAGAAGTAACAGATGCCATTAATTGCACAGGAAGGGTTCTGTTCCTCAGGAAATAGCTGTCTCCAGTTCTTCACAGAGCTCTTAGTCTACTGGTATCTATTATTTTAAACTTATCTTCTGAAATAGTCTCCAACATTAAACTGCCTAATGTGAATATTTGTGGCTCTATTATGTCCTTGGTTGTTTCTACACAATGCAAAGCACATTCTCAGCAGGAATCCCACTGGGGCATAGGGTATTATACATATAATTGCAGAATATTGCAGTTGCCCTCCAGCCATTGGTACCTTATCTAAATATTCACTACTATTCAGTCAAGCATATTTGCCTCATAGACGGGTTTGTTTATGAGGAAAAAATATATATAATCAAATGAAATAAAGAAGATCATAGGTGCAATATTTATGTAAGCTTTTTATGTATTGGCACAAAATAATTATTAATTCAAATCAAAGAAAACGTAATATTATTAAACCAGTATTTTTTATCCTTACAGAGGCTGAGTTGGTGGAGTTTTTATTCTAGCCAAAAGCTTATAGATTCATTTTTGGCTGATATTACTGATTTTTTTCTACTCATGTCAAAGAATGTATTTAAAGAACATTCATGTCACAATTGAAAATGAAGACACAATAGATCATTGTGACATGTGATTAGGCCTGTTTATGCATCTATATCCATTGCATTGTCTGCAAAATGTATTGCAGAAATTATTTTTAGAAAAGTTAGGGTACTACAGAGTTCTTAAAGGACAGGGGAAAAAATAGCAGTAAGCTTGTGTTGAGTATTCTATATCTTGAGATAGATGTAAAATAGATAGATGATAGTAAAAAGACACACTCAATACAAGTTGAAGGAGGCACAGTCTGCAAGTATGAAACCTGTACAATTTACAAACAAATGTCAAATAAATCCAGGAAACTATTTTCTCTTTCAAATCCAGAACCCATCATCCTAAATCACTATTATCTAACTGCATTAACCAAGTTTGAATTATCCCCCATAGCTTGGTTATAATTTCACTTTAAATTTTCATTTGAAAAACTTTAGCATGGTTTGAACCCTCTGGCATAGGAGAGCTGAAGCAGCATCTGACTCTGCAACTCAGCAAAGCAACATGATTGCAAATCTTTCAGATTTCTCTTTAAAAGATTACCAGTGACTAATCAATTCAAACTTAACAATGGCTTTTCATAAATATTTTAACTGAGTTTTTAAAGTTAAGGACCTAGCACAACAGTTAAGCACATACATAACAACAACAAAAGTCTTTTTGTTTTCTCATGGCTCAAGGCATCCGTCATTACCTCTAATGACAATACCCAGAAGTTTTGAATCTATGCTGCTTTCACAAAGGCATTACACTTTCAGCATCAAGACTAGAAAATGTTTCAGCCAGAAGTAAAATAAATAAATAAAAACAAATCAGTTTGCTAAATCATCAGATGTTAGGATTGTATCTTGCCTGGGGCATATATGTAATCATCCAATTAAAATAACATCATGATGCAATCTCATAAGCTATCAAACTCAATGGTAATGATGGAGAAAATCATATGTCATATGGCATCCAAGAAAAAAGGGGGAACATAAGATTTGGTCTATATAAAATCAGTGCTGAAACTGGGAGCACTGGGCTAAGCAGGCTATATTTAACTGATTTGGAGGGGAAGAAAAGGTTTGTTGCTGTTATTGTTAGATAGTTATTTTGATTCAACTCAAATATAGCATGCTGCATTGCTCTTTTCCTAACTGAAGATCATGGCTAACCTTGCTAACCCTATCAATCATATCCTATAAAATGCTTGAAAAAGGCTCTGTCTAAGGAAATCCAAATACATATTCTTTCTCCACTGACAAATACACTGTGTCTAATAATGAAAGCTAAAGAAAACTGTTATTCAAATCCTCCGAAAATAGTTTCAGAAAGGGTGTTATGGTTCGCCACCTAAATATCATGTAACTCTTAAATCCTGATTTTTTTCCCTTGATCAAAAGATTCAAGACATCCTCTGTGCTGAAGCAGCATTCTGGTTTCAGTTAACCTTGAATCTCAAAGTGCTTAGGTTGATTACACAGCTTCCCTTCACAGAAAGGAAACTGATGTTTTCTTCAGCACTATTAAATATGCTTATTGATCTAGAAGTTTTACAGACATCTACAAAAATCAGTAAATCTTGAGAAAATGATCAAGAGCAGAACTCAGAAGATACACATAGTAGGTGACCTGTTCTAGACTCTGCCCTCCATCAAGTGGGAATTGGCTTTTATATAAGAATGCTTCTTCACCATTCAGTCCATATTCAAAAAAAAAAAAAAAAAGTCTGCATTGCATGTGATAAGACTACACTCATCTCTAACTGGCTGTGTTAGACAGAAAAGCACATATGCAGTAGGTAATTTTTGCAAAGGCTTGTATTTCCATGCATCACTGCCTGCTATGCATCATTACCTGCTAGTCCCAGTTTGTATGACAAGTAATCCAGCCTTCATGATGCCCCAGTTTTCTGAGATCTGTCTCATGGAGAGCACGGCCTTGGCCCATCAAACCCTTGTAAGGCTTGTGATATCATCCATGCCACAAAATGACAGTGTGTTTACTATCTCCCTGGCTAGGTCTGTTTAATATGGCTGACTTAACAAATTTAAATACGATATATTAAAATGGAAGTAGTAGCGAAATAAAAGCGTGAAATCTTGATCTAATTACTAAAATAAATTATAACTGCTCCAGAATAACATGATGTTAATTAAATGCAGTGTCACAGAGCATTTACTAGCTAAACATGGCCTTTTCCTCTCAGAGTTGTTTCTAGCTGGTGGTATTAAACAGATTCAAGAAGAAAAAAAAAAACCTGTGCTCGCCTATACTGGTCTGATAGTGGCCCTTACCGTTTTAAGAAACAACTTTAGCTGCTGGAGATGACTTTGTTGGTTGCTCTTTTGCACCTTTTCAAAGGAAGAGTCTGGATGAAAAAACTCTAAAAAGCAGAACCCAGAACTACCCATACAACTCTGTTATAGGTGGTAGGAAAAAAAAAAAAAAAAATATATCCTTGAACACACATGAGTCTAAAGAACATAAACTGTATATTGCAAGTTGTTTCTGAAGAGGGAGGCAGCAAAAGATGATGATTCTTCTTTGAACTTTATATATAAGGCAACCAAAGAAATTTTCTTTTGCATGATACTGATATCTTACTGACATCTTTGAGAGAAAAAGGGAATGTTTATTCAGCTGTTACACAATATTGGAAGCTTTTTAATAACTCAACATAGAAATATTTTATAACTCAACATAAGTACAAATTGCTATAGGAAGCAATTTTCTACAGTGTTAAAGGAGTAGAGATGTTGAAACATAGATCATTAATTATGTGAAAATAGATACAGTTCTGAAATGTTTTGTTCTGAGATAACACAGAAATAATTTTTACCTTTTCTACAAAGCATAGCTCTGAAAAACATATTTGGCAAGATGATCAAAACATTCTTTTTGGATGAAATTAATTTATAATTATTATTTCTTAAAGCTATAAGTATACATTCAAAACAATTTCCTTCAAAAAGAAAACAAGAAAAGAAGTCAGAAGTATGAAAAGCAGCTTCTTCTGTATTTTTGAAATACTTTGCACAGTTTTCTTGGAATGGAATTCTTTTTTATACAACATTTAAGATTAAATAATTCAGCCTTTCAGTGAAAAAATATGATCGTCTCTTGCATGAGGTATATGCTACATCCTTATCAATGCTTCCTTTTGGTCCATTATCTAGACAATAGGCAAGCAAATGGAGTGAGACGCTACAGCACTATAGGGTGCTCTCTTTTAATTTGTAGAAAATTATTGGGCTGCTATTAGAACAGGCTAATAGTACAGTGTATATGCACTCTTGGAAAAATTAATCAAGGTACTAAGCAGTTCAGTTCTGCATATAACCTAAAATACTATGTTCTCCAAAACAGTTTATGACCTGTACAGCAAATCATTGATAAAAACAGAAATTATTTCAAAACTGCTGAAGAAACTGCTACCACACCAGTGCTGTGGACAGAAAGAAGTGCATTATGGCTGTTACCTGCTGAGTAAATAAGTAAAAATCACGTTATAAATTCAAAACCAGATGTTCCAATTGACTAAACTTGTCAACTAAACTAGTTGACTAGACTAAACTAGTTGAAAAAAAATTGGCCCAAACTGCTCAGGATGTGACAGATCACTCTTCTGTAAATATATTCAGATGATTATATGTAATTTCTTCTGGGTTTAAAGCCCTTGTAATGGTCATAATTAGAAAGAAAATATTTAACTCTTCAGTAAGAAGGTCAATAGCTCAATAGACTCCAAAGAGGAGTTCATGAACATGAACATTCTGTGGAGTATGGCCATCACTGTGATTTAGTACCAGTGTGAACTTCTCCACCAATTAAAACTCATGTTAGCTACCACTTATGTAATATGCAGAACGTTATAGAAAGATGTGGAGAACCTTAATGTTTGAAAAGCTCATGAAAACCTGTATGAAAACTGCTGAGGAACAGAAGACAAAACTTTATTTTCATAGCCATACCAAAATTTCAAGAGTTTACCCAAAATTAAAACTTTGCCAATTTTAAAAGGCAATTTAATAAATTTAACATTGCTGTGCAGCAGGAATACTAGACATGGTCCTACTGTTATTACACTGCTATGACTTTGTGAACAAAGGTGAGATAAAGTTATTTTTGAAAGTTTTTTTTTCATTCTTTTTAAAATTTTTCTAAAATATTATTTATTACTTTGAAAGTAGAAAAGGCTAATGCCTTGTCTACAGATTTCTCCTATATCAGCATAATTTGAAAAAAGTGCCTAACTCATAAATATGTTTTGTAAATGTCTTTTATCTGTAGGAATTTTCAACATTTCAGAATACAAAATGAAAGTTTAAATATCAGTTATGAAACAAATTAAAAATCATTTTGTTTACATTTTTGGTTCAGTTTAAATCTTTTCCAGATATGAAATAGTGTATGTATGTCACTATTATCATATGAAACACTAAAAATGAGATATATCATTAAGTATATACATTTTTATAATATTGTCTGAAAATTTTATATTTCATTCAATCAATAATTTATCATCTTGACTTTAAAAAAAAATTGTCTAGAACAAGAAAAATCTTACACTGGAAAAGACTGGACTAATCCTTAAGGACTGTAATTTTCAATATACACAATAAATCAAAAAAGGTCTCATTTTTGCTGTTTAAAATATAAGTAAGGCTATCCAGCTAATCTTTGAAAAGTACTAGTACCAAAAGAAAATATCATCAAACAACAAGGTGGACATAGCTAGTGATGTAAGAGATGCTCTGTGTGAAACTCGTGTGGACTGAACCGTTGAGCAATTAAGAACATTTAACCACTTACTGTTCACATAGAATGCAATTTAATATTTTAGAACAAGGAAGCTGAAGATGATTTTTACACAATCATTAATTTTAATAGCTGTTTAGCAGTTATATAGATTTACCAATGTTAGCATTGTTTTAGCCACTAGCAACCAGATGATAATATTGAAAGTTAATTTGGGACTCTGGCTCTATTATTTGCTTCTCTAATTACTTGTCTTAGTGAGCAAAGCAGCCTGAGGAAAATGAACTGGAATAGCACCACATAACAAGACTGGAATGACAGAAGCTTTGGGCTAAGTGATCTGAGGTGTTGCTGTTTGAAAAAAAAAAATAAAATAAAATAAAAAATTATATTCTAGGTGCTTTGCTTAAAGTGTATTTTCTCTTCTGAACATTTTTTACACCAAAGTGCTGTTTGATTTCATGACATCATTTTCAATAATTTCCTAGGAATTAAGCTCTTGGTTTTTCATCCCCTTGGCCTCCCTTCTCACCCAATGATTCAGATTTGAACAGGTAATAAGAAAAAAGGAAAATTCCCTTTGAAAATATCACTTGAAGTGCTTTAATAACTCCTTTGCCTCAAAGTGGATATTGAGTTGTGCAGCTGATAGGCAGGGGGAAGGGTTACACCAATTAAGTGGAACTTATTGTTATTCTACAGTGTCTCATTTTTGTGCAGTGATCTTCTAAAGAAAATAGGCAAAGAGTCTGTTTAGTACTAATGATGGTTTCTGAGGAAATAGGAGAAGGATGCCCTTTTACATACTGTGTCACTGTAATATAAAAGATCATACTGAGCATTGCATTTTGTGCTCATTGAAAATAGAAATATGCATTGTAGTAGATGGGACCAGTATATATCTGTGGTTTTATCTTGATATACAGTATGATATAAAGTGAAATGTTAATGCACCTGCAGTTTAATTTATTATTTGCTCCTAAAACCATGTACACCAAATAAAAGCCAGCCTTTATATGCTCTTTCTCTTCCTATGCCTAACTTAAACTATAGAATGGAATTTAATTAAAGCCCCTACTTACTTCAATAACAGAAGCCTTGTCAGTTTAATTGATTCTTGGTCAAAGAAGTATTGATCGGATAAAAGCAAATCCATTTCTTTCCCAACAATTAAAACATTTAAATAGGCTCTGTCTCCTTTTTGATGAACGGACATGAAATCGCTGGCAGCTGTCCCTATGGCTGATGTTGATCATTAGCAAATGAGTTAATGTACATTTATATTAGTATCCATCTTGTTTTATTATAATATTCAACTACATTAAGGTCTCTAATGTCCATCTATTAAAACCTAGACAATCAAATAAAAAGTCCTTACAGCATTGTAATGTAAAAACTGTTTCAGTTATTTTTTAAAATTATTTCTAGATCTGAGCCTTTCAGTTCTCATAGCAGCTGTCAAAGTGTTAGGGGCATTAAGAGCTTCAGAATTACCGCTTACTTTAACAGTTAAAAAAAAAAACAAAAACACATTTATATGTCATCTTTCAGAAATCAAACCTAATTTACCTGCAGATAACTGTTTTAATTGTCAAGCTAAAAATCTTCTCCCAAAATATTCCTCCCAGTGCATCTCAAAGAAATTTGTCTGGACATTTCTACCTTATCACTTATGTTTGAGTTCTAGCATGTCTTTCTAAGACTCCTGAAAAAATGGACTTCTAAGACTTCTAAAAATCACCTTCCTGTAAGACAATAAGATCAAAAGTGAACACTGTGTTATGGCAAAGGTCCATGTACATCTGTATGCTCTCTCCAGCAGTAACCAATAAAAGTTCAGAAGTGCAACAGCACATACAGGGTGATGCTTTCCACTGTAGTAATTTCTCAGTGGTTTAAGTGCTTCTTGAAGTGAAGATTATAGTCAGTATTTACCCTTTAATAACTCTGTGAATGTATCTGATACTCATTGGGGTTATTGCATAGCTTTGGCCTCTGCAGCATCCCTGAGAACTAACCACTTTTCAGAAAATAATAATGTACCACTGCAAAAAAATGCCCTGTTATTTCTTTTAAACCTGTTTCTTCTAAACTCACTTTAAACTTTAGTGAGTGTTTGTCTTGTGTATTATGTGAAACACTGAATCATAATTCCCTTTTTATCTTTCCACATCATTCATGACACAAATCTTTCCCAAGACGTAGAATTCTAGTCTCTTTAGTTTTCCTATTTGCTTTTTTTCTGCTTCTTCTAGCTCTATGCGCACAATTTATAAGTGACCAGTATACAAAATCATCTTGTACACTGGTCACTTCTTCCTAATAATTCCAACAAGTGCCTGTTTTTCTTCATTGACTGTAAGGCTACAAAGATCAGTTTCATTCTAGACATACATGCTGAGACAATGTGATAGGTTAAGCTTGGCTTGGCTGTCAGATATTCACTGAGCTGCTCTCTCTCCCCCTCCTCCTGAAGGAGGAGAGGTGGAGAAATTAAGATGGAAAAAAATTATGGGTCAAACATATAGAGACTGCTTATCAGTTACTGTCACAGGAAAAGTAGAACTGAAATAGGGGTGTTAATTTAATTCCAAATAAATAAATAAATAAATAAATAAATAGGACAGTGAGAAACAAAGACAAAACAAAAAAAAAAACCTTCCCCTCATCCCCAGCCTTCTTCCTAGTCTCAAATTAACTCTTTCATTCACTATTTGTCTCCCTCCTCCATGCCTCAAGCAGTGCAAAAGATGTGAGAATGGGTCTGTAACACCCTCTCCTTCAACACTAAACTTCTCCCCTGCTCCTGTCCTTCCCACAGGGTCCATACATCAGGAGCAAACTGCTCCAACATAGGTCCCCCATGGGCGGCAGCTCCTCCCAGATCCCCTGCTCCTGCGTGGGCTCCTCTCCATGGGCTGCAGCTCTGGCCTGGGGCCTGCTCCTGCGGGGGCTCTCCATGGGCTGCAGCCTCCTCCAGGCCACATCCACCTGCTCCACCAGGGGCTCCTCCACAGGCTGCAGCGTGGAGATCTGCTCCATGTGGGACCCATGGGCTGCAGGGGGACAGCCTGTTCCACCAGGGGCCTCTCCAGAGGCCACAGGGGAACTTGTGCTGCATGCTTGGAGCAACTCCTGTCCTCCTGCTGCACTCACCTTGGGGGCTGCAGGGCTGCTTCTAAAACATTTTCTATCTTCTCTCTCACATCTGCTGCTGTTTTACCCTTTCGTAAAGATGTTATCACTGAGGCACCACCAGTGCTGCTCATGTGCTCAGCTTTGGTCAGCAGTGGATCTGACATGGAGCCAGCTGGAACTGGCTGTGGCCAACACAGGGCAGCTCATTGTCAGTGGTTCTCACACAGAAGAGACCACTTCTTACCCCTGCCACAGCGTCTTTTACTAGTAAACCATTACCACATAAATCCAATACAGAAAAATAAATAACACCTGCAATTTTCCAGAAGCTACAATTATTTGCAAAATATTTCAAGGAAGTCATATGGCACAAAGGAATTGATGTCACCAAAGTCCTGACACCAACTGGTTCTTTGCATGTTGAAAGAGAGAGGACTTACTAGGAAGAACAAATCTGAGAGAAGGATATGCAAAACTCTGCGAAGTTTCAACCTTGTTGTCAGCAGTTTCAAACCTGAGACTCAAAGCTCTGCCAGTCTGGATATCTCTTTGCTGTCAGTTATGTATCCTTTGATTTGCTTATAAATCTGTATATAATGATGTTGCTATTTAAAACCTATTAGACAGTGGAATGCAAAAATTCTGTAACAAGAGATAGAAAGTATTTATCACCACTTTGACGTTTTAATAAATTATTTTTGTAGTTGAGAATCTGTGACATATTGTTTAGTTTCTGAAATACACTGTGGTCAGTGTATCAGGAAACACTGGTGGAAATGCTTCTTTTCCACTGACACCTATTATATTATAGAAAAACAGAACTGAACACTCCTGATTTCATGGCATTACTTGCTTATTCTGCTCCAAGTATGTGCAATCACAAGAGTGTCACTGGGGATGACCATGGCGGTATGCGATTAAATTGTTAGACATGAGCATCATGTTGGTAATCCTATAGAAACTCATTCTACCATTTAATTCTGTTTTATTTTATTTATTCATGGTACTTGATTTTTTTTTTAAGATGCTGAACATCAATTAAAATAACTAGATCCTAGTTAGAGTCACCTATCTGACTGTTAGTACATAATAGCATATTCATAGGTTTCACTTAAAATAATGCTGCAAAGTATAGGAGAAAACATTGGCTTCAATGTAAGGGGCGATATTTTAAGCTTACTTTATACTGTTCAGGTTATCATAGAACCACAGAATGTCTTGGGTTGGAAGGGACCTCCTCAAAGATCATCTAGTTCCAACTCCCCTGACATAGGCAGGAATGCCACTAGATCTGGTTGCTCAGGGCCTCATCCAGCCTGCTCTTGAACACTTCCAGGGATGGGGCATCCACAGACTCTCTGGGCAACATTTTCCAGTCCCTCACTACCCTCTGAGTGAAGAATTTTTTCCAAACCTCTAATCTAAATCATCCTCAGTTTAAAACCATTCCCCTCATCCTGTCAATATCTGGTTGAGCAAAGAGTTTCTCTCCATCTTTTATATACGCCCCCTTCAAGTATTGGAAGGTTGCAATGAGGTCACCCTGGAGCCTTCTCTTCTGTAGGTTAAACAATCACAGCTCTTCCAGCCTGTCTTTGTAGGAGAGGTGCTCCAGCCCCTTGATCATCTTTGTGGCCCTCCTCTGGACCTGCTCTAACAGCTCCACATCCTTCTTGTGCTGGGGGCTCCAGACCTAGACACACCAAGTGGGGCCTCACCAGGGCAGAGCAGAGGGGCACAATCACCTCCCTCGACCTGCTGCCCACTCCTCTTTTAATGCAGCCCAGGACACTGTTGGCCTTCTGGGCTTCAAATGCACACTGCCAACTCATGGCGAGCTTTTCATCCACCAGAACCCCAAAATCCTTCTCTGCAAGGCTGCTCTCAATGAGTTCTTCTCCCAGTCTGTACTCATGCCCAGGATTGCCTTGGCCCGGGTGCAGCACCTTGCCCTTGGGCTTGTCAAACCTCATTAGGTTCACATTGGCCCACTTCATAAGCTTGTGCAGGTCCCTTTGGATGGCATCCCTTCCTTCTGTTGTATCAACCGTAACACTCAGCTTGGTGTCATCTGCAGATGTGCTGAGGGTGCACTTAATCCCACTGTCTATGTCATTGATAAAGATATTAAACAGTACTGGTCTGAGGACAGACCCCTGAGATACATGTATACCACTCATCACGGGCCTCCACTAGGACAAAGAGCCATTGACCACCAGTCTCTGGGTGAAGAAGCCCACACAGCGGCCCAGGGTGTAGCTCAAACCTGTGACCCCAGAGTGCAACAAGGTGGGAGGCAAGCAGTGCAATAGCGAGGTACTGCTGGCGTCTTATGACTGAGAGGGATATAGAATATGCTTTGATAAAAGTAATTGGACACATTTTTCAAGGTTAACACAGATATGTAAAAATTCTAGGGTTTTAAAATGGAAACTTCAGCTACTGCAGTAAATTTTTTGCTCTCTCTAAGAAGTTACCTCATCTGATTGACATTAATCTCACATCACAATTTGAAATTTTAGAAAAAAAGAAAGCTTAAGGGTGATACTTTCATTTTCTCTTTATGATTTTCACTTTACTTTATATTACTATACACATTAAAAATTGTATTTTTTAGCTCTAGTTTTGTTCATGCTGTAAAAATGCTACTTTTTAGTTCCTGTGTTGATTAGAACCACAGTATTTCAAATATTCCACAAATCCTGTATTATAGTCAGTCAGCTGGGTTCTTTCTCAGCAGAAGAGATTAAATTGCCAAAATTTTGGGTAAGATGAGTAAATACAGCCAAGTCACGAGAAGGTAGCATCAGACTATTTTGTCTTAGAATAATTTTATGAATCTCTCCTACATATTCATGAGGTTTCTATATTTTAGCTAGCACTTATGTAAATGAATGAACATTATGCAGGCCAAATAAATACTACACAGTAAGGTTTCCTAAATATGCCTGTAGTCTCCTAATTGAATCTTTGCTTTGTTTTTATTTTTCTCAATATTATCAGTCTGCAGTTATTTTTTGAAATGCAGATATGCCCAGGTGAAGTAAAGAGCAATAGAAAAACACTGTTCTATGATAGGTAAGAAGCAGTGAACATGCTAATAAGCATAATGAGAGATAGCTTCATGTTTCCCTACACACATATCTCCTAATACTTCCCTATGTGCCTCTGTCTATTTTTTATTTCTTCCAGGTGTGGGTTGGCAGGGCAGGAATCCAGTCAGCGGGTTGCATTACTGCATGAAGTTTTACAATTGCTGTTTAACTAAGGGTTTAATAAGGTTAGAATTTGTCTAAAATACTCATTGAAATTTGTGGCACTACTTTTATTATTTTTTTAAAAAAGTACTCAGAAGGGAAAAAAGGGATAAAAAGTAGCAATTATCTGTGAATTAGATCTCCCCTTGCTGCTTTGCCTGCAAATCATGCCTGCCTTCAGACCCCATAAAACCATTCTGCTCCATCCTGAAACTCCTGCCTTAATCAGCAGTATGGTTTACATCAAGGGAGCTCCTTCAAACATGCTAGGAAACCGATCCCTGCCTTTTACCATTTGAAGAGGTTTTTATTTTTAACTTTTTAGTATCTGATAGCTTCAACTTTCCAGAACTTCTATTCCCAATACATAGCAAAGGGGCTACAGAAACAGTAATTTTGCCAATGAAAAGTAGCTTCTTTTTCTCCATGCTAGGTCTTTTATTTATTTATTTATTTATTTCATTATTGTTTTCCCCAGCAGTGATGGCTCTATGGTAGAAACGTGCTTATCTCCTATGGTACCATACAGATGGGAAAATTTTCATGAGGAGATGGGAGATGCAGGCAGAATTATGCTGGCAGTATTATCACTGGCACAGCAGAATTCTGCAGTCACCCTACATAGGATTTTTCGGGAACAATGAAGACTTCAGTCCAAACAGCAGGACCATTAACAGCACTGAAAATATCAATGGATATTTAAATCATGGGATAGCAACCTTTCTTTCCATGCCACTACACTCCTGAGAGTTAATTTCTTATTTCCTATACACTGTGAGGGAACTGGTGTGTATGGCAGTCTGCAGGGAGTGTCTGTCCACGTATCTGCACATGTCCATGACTGATATTGCTTCCTGGGAACTCCACACATACAGCAGTGTGTGGTGATGTGAGAGGAGGTGGCAGGATGCATTTCATTGGTTTTTGTTAGTGTCAGATTAAAGACAAGGATAAAAGGTTACAGCATGTTCTTTTGTTACCTTTTAAAACTGTATTAACCTTCTTGTGGAGGAAATAAAAGCTTAGCTGTACCATTACAGTCTGGCCTGCCCTTTTAAAATTAGAGCTACTGACACCTCCTGAAAACTATCTAAAAGTGTTCTATCTGCTCAGTTTGGGCTATATAGAGTATAGAATGTATTTGATTATAAACACCTTTCTCAAAAGAAGGACTAATTAAAGATGTAATTTGTCCCTGCTCTTTATTCTTTATTTTCTTTTCCTGCTGACATCACTTGCACCTCAGACTTACTTGATTTCGGATATCAGGACAGGGATTAATGATAAAGATGTTACCTCCAACTTGTATTAGATGTTTACCGTGTTATAAATGAAAAGGACCTAGAGTATGACTGCCCATAAAATGTGTCTACTGTCCTTTAAATATCCACTGCAGACATCTATGTGGCTGGCAGATCTGAAGCAGGCAGTTGTACCTGAATGTCTGCTGGGAGATGTGTCTGGAGTCCTTGCAGGGTTCACTAGAGAATCTGAGATTAAACCATGTGCCCCTGGGTGAGCAGCAAAATCATTCCCAAAGCAACAAAGTCAGTACTTATATAATGCTTAAGCACTTAGCTGATCAGTGTTGATGCCTTTTTGTAGTAGAGTTAAATCACTCTCAAGGCCTGCCTGTCT
Organism: Anas acuta; assembly: GCF_963932015.1. Lineage (NCBI taxonomy): Eukaryota > Metazoa > Chordata > Aves > Anseriformes > Anatidae > Anas > Anas acuta. Next base: position 13,193,305 of record NC_088979.1, read on the forward strand.
TGCGTTACAGACCCTGACATCTATTGCACATGCAGATACCTACATGTAAACACCTAAAACTAGACCTGAATTTCACCACCAGAGATGCATAAAGGAGCAAGTGTCAGCACAGTGAAGATGTTTCAGGCATTGTAGGTAGCCATAGACACTTTTGTTTACTTAATTGAAGACAAACGACCACATTAAGGAAACACTACATGTAGGTGCTACCTCACAGTGGGATGCATGTATTTAGTAGCAACATGTACCCACAAATAAATCCAATGCTATTCCACTGTAAATGAATGAGATAAAGATGTATCTTTGTGCAATTGTGTTGTGAGAATCAACTGAGGCAGCCTCCTCATGGATTTGTCCTCACTCCCACAGATGCTTGTGGTTCAAAGGACAAACAGGGTCCAACTTTGCTCTTGAGCTCCTCCACAAAATTCATTGATGCAACCCCAATCTACAGATACATCCTCAGTGTTTTCCTGTGTGATTTATGTGTGGCTATTCAAAACGGATAAATCAAGCAGGATTTTGACCTTAAATTGAAATGTAAATTAAAACAGGAATAGTTGAACCGTTGAAACAAATTCCAGTACAAGCAGGTTTATCTTCATACTAGATAATAGATTTGGAAGATATGGCCTAAGAAATGATACAGTCATTTGGTGGTGCATCCTTTTGCAGACCTTCATAATTCAATTATGGATAACTTTCTAAATCCTTCTTTTGTGCTGTTTCCAAGAACCTAGACTTTTGTCCTTTTAACATAGGGTATTAGACTATTTTTTAAAATTGTCACTGAGTTTCAATCATTTCTTTGCTGTTCTGACAGTCATTCCTAAATGCCTATATCAATATAGCCAACCATTTCTGTCTCTCACTCCAGATTACCTCTGGTTATGTTTTCCCATCTTTCTGTCAGCCAGTCTCACTGTAATTAGGATGGTTTCAGCTGACTACCTTCAGGCCTTTCAGCCATGAGCATCCTGCCATCACCTAGCATCTTCTCAGTGATATCCTACTCTTCGATGGAATCTCCAGCTCCATTTATCCTTCAGGGAAATATCTTTTCCAATAATGTTTGTCTATTCTGTTCATATCATAAAAGTGAATAATTTGACTAAGTATGATTTGATCCAACACATACAACCAAATCCTACTGTTGTTTTGTGCAGCAAGCAGCCGCATATTTCCGTGAGTTAATTCACTGAGGTGGTCCATATTATTTCTTTACTGAAGACATTTTGATAATGTCATTATAATTGTATGTCTAGTGAATTGCAGTCAGGGAAACTATAATGCTAAAATAATTGCTTTTAACCTAGAATACTTGTTTCCTATTTACTTTTTTTTTTTTTTTCTTTTTTCTTTTTTTTTTTTTTAAGGGAAAATATATCAGCAATTCTGTGGCTGGACTCCATCGTGTTTTCTAGTTTAGTGGCCACTGCCAAGGTTCATATCTGATATGAAATTATACTGGTCCAGTGAATTGATTAGAGCTACACCAGATCATTCTAACGGAGCATACAGCCCTGGGTGCTGACTGATGATTAAAAGTCACTGGGGCTTATGTTGCAATATAGTAAAATTGAAAAAAAAAATAAATACATTTTTACCCTTACAGACTTGTAGTAGGGAATAGAGTAGACAATAAAAGAGAAAACAAAAATGTTCAGCAGCCCTGTTTCTTCTGTTTTCACAAGACTGCAAAAACAGTCATCACTGAGTTTGTTAAAAGAAGAAATGCAGATCATTTGAAATAACAACAAGAAGCTTTGTTTGTTTCATAGCTAGACCTTAATGATAATGACTGAGGAGGCTGCAAGCACTTTTAGCTTTGGAGAACAGGTTCCAATGATTACAGTGATGTGCATAGTTTGAAATACTAAATAGACTAGAATAAAATCCAGATCTGAAAAAGAAAGAAAAAGGCACAAACACAATTTTTGAACTTAAACTGGATTTTTATTGACAGAAACAAGGATAAGTTAAAGCACTATCTTCCCTCCACCCTCACCCCCTCTTTCCCAGGCTCAGCTTGGGTCCATCAACTCCAACTCCTTTAGCTCCCTACTCTGAGTGGAGCAGAGGGATGGGAAATAGAGGTTGCAGTCAGTCCATACCAGCTCCTCCTCTCCACACTTTTTGTTTGTACTTTTACTGGTAGACCCTTGCTCCTGCATGGGTCCCCCATAGGTTGCAGTGTAGATATCAGGTCCACCATGGTCCTCTCCATGCACTGCAGAGGAATCTCTGCTCCAGCACCTGGAGCACCTCCTCACTGTCCTCTTCTTCCCCTAATCACGCTGCTATATAGCATTCTTGCCCTTTCTTAACTATATTTTCACAAAGGCACCACCAGCCTTGCTGATGAGCTCAGTTGTATCCTTTGGACCTGTCTGGAATCAGCCGTGGCTGGCACAGGCAGCCCTCACCTCTCCTCACAGAGGCTCCTGTAACCTCCTTGATGCCCCTGCCTTTCTGTGGACACCCAATACTTAAATTGAGTGAAATAAGATAAAACGTTTGTACTAGAGAGGCAAAAAATGAAGTGAGGCAGAATGACACACTTCAAATACAAGTTAGATAAATATTTTCTGGGATGGTTCAGGTTTGGTAACTTAATGCCTTGGGGATAGTCAGGAAATTTTTCAGGCCTGCTCCCTGTGTGGATGGTATTGGTTTTGAACCTTAACCTTGATGGGCACTCTAGATTTCATTACTGATAAAAGTGTGATGTATTGTTTTAGTTACAATGCAAGTCTGTATATTGTAGGTACATAACTTATGCATGCAAAAATGTGCAATGAAAGAAAGTACTTGAAAGGACAACCAAAACCAGGGTAGAGTTGTTCACTTTCTTCTTTATCATGGTAGGAGAATTTTTTTTCTTGAATGAAACTATTCTGTGGGGATATTGAAATTATTTATCATTTTATTTATTTATCATTTTCACTGTTTGTCTCTCTCTCTCTCTGGTGCTGTTGTGTATAGATGTGAAAAGAGATCACAACAAGAAATCTGAACTTTTGCTGTAATAGTCCAGTATACTAAAATAGTTTGAAAACCCACGCATCTTACTGTCTCTAAAATGCTCTGCTTGATTTTTTTTTTTTTCTTTTCTCTTTTGCCTACCCCTACTGTGTGAGAGGAAGGGAAGATGCATTCCGTCATGTTTATTTCCATAAATATCATGCAGGTGCCAGTGTTATAGCAGAGCTGGTATTCTAAACCAGAAACAAATACTTCTATGCTTTAATTCCCAGAGTTTTAAACATCATGTGTGCAATGCAGATAATAGTCACCTATGGTGATGTAGTTTTTCTTAGTATTTCTTGGGTTCACTGGTAATAAAAGTGAGACACACATGGACTTTCAACTGTTACCTTCATATATAAATCTATACATCTTTTCTTTTTTTTTTTTCTTTAGTTTTAAGTAAGACCAACAGATGCTTTCCCTCCCTTCCTTCCTTTAAGTTTCAGAGGCACAAAGGGTATAGAGTCACTGTATTCATTTTATATAAATGATTAATTCTGGAATAACGAATACTTTGTGCACTGTCTAGTTCAGATCTTACTTTAACAGCCTCAGTTTTATTTTTTCTTTGTAAACTGGTTCAGTATATCCATCACGCCACTCCCGTAATTTGAGGACATCTAATTGTGTCTAAAAAATGTTTGCCATCGACATTTCAATTGCCTGAAAAATATACTCCCAAAAAGGGAGTATTAAGAAATATGCAGCTTGATACAGAAGCTGATTGTTTCATTCATACTCTTCCTTGTATCTCATTTGAGGAATTGAAATCACATGAAGTCTGTCACTATTTCATTTCCATAGTTTCCATCCATTGGTTGTTTCCTCTAGAGCACTACCTGAAGTCTCTGCCACAGAGATCATGCTAGCTCTATTGTTGCAGTCTGTCTTTACCGTATCTTTTTTCTCTTGTGTGCCTATTGATGTTGAAATAACATGAATGATCTGAGTAAAAAAATGCAACAAGAATTCAAGCTAACATTTATTTACAGCAAAGTGATTTCAGTGGTAAATGGCAAAAAGTTGTAACTTATATCACACATTGCAATACTCTTTGATTCATCAGCATGGATAACCAAACACTGTTTACAATATGGCCTGTCTGGAGACCAAGCCCTGTTGCGAACTTCGAAAAGAGATTTGTAGTGAGGTGCCTCGTTTTCTTTGTGTTGACCACGCTTTCCCAAGCTGACAGATTCTTCGTATCTTCTGCAGGAGAATAACATAGACTTACAGTGTTCCGTATTTTAAAAGGGCAAAAATAAAAAGAAGTCTTATAAAAAGAGAATGCATATGAAGTGGTGAAGGACAGCTTTACAGAGTTCCCTTATTTGATAATTAAATTTTAAGGGAATTGTTTAAAATATCTGATCTCCACAATAGGATAACTAAACAAATGTGTGTAGGTCATGAAGCTAGATAGCTTCATGCTATAGCTATAGATCTCTATCTATAGCTAGATAGAGATCTATGTATTTCAGGCTAGATATTACTGAAATTAAATAAATAAAACTTTTTTTTTTTTTTTAATGCAGTCGCTTTAAAAATATGTATATTTATTTATTCTAGAAAACAATTTAAATCTCTGTTTCTGTTGGTGATTACTTCAGAATGAAGTTAACAAGACATTGCCAATTCACTGACTGGGTTCAGCAATCTTAAATTGCAAATTCATGTTTTCCAACCTGTTGTGTGGACCTGCTAGAAAGCCTTTTATATCACACCCAGGCTCTTCAATTTATTGGGAAGAAGCGAAAGTGTAATGTACAGAGCTCAAGAGATACTTGAGGTAGCATTCTCTTTTCAGATGAAGTTTAAGAACAAGTTTCTATCTACAAAAAGGACTAATCTGAAATCTGGAAAAGCAACAGAACATTACTGTTAAGTGGCTTATGTCTGTTTGTTCAATCTATCTATGTGGAGGAACCTTAACATAGGAATACCTTGCTTCCCAATGGAAAAAGAGACATGATCATCTCCATGATAGCTACCAGCACTCACCTCAGATCCTGCAAAACATAGAAAAGGAGACTGTGAAGACTGCAGGGGACATTGACATCTACTGCTAAATAAATCAACAACAAGAACCTAAAAAAATGAGAAACATGCACACCTAGCAAACTTGGCCTTCTAGCCATCCTTGTGGAGTCAGAAAAGGACGAGCATTAGTATGTCTTAGTCCTTTCCAGACCTTGAAAAATGTCCTATGCATGTTTCATCTACACAATTTCTTTTATTGATTCCTTATTCTTTCCCCTCCATCTTTATTCCTTATACTCCCTGGAAACAAAAGGCTCTAGAATTTTTCTGTAGTCAAAGAAAACTCTTGACTTCTTAGTCTTAATAATGTCATACGTGTAGGGAGCAAGGAATCAATCTCAATATGAAGCATACTCTAGTACAAGCTGTCCATGTGTAAAGCACTGATAACTACCTCAATAAATAAGTGTTTTTGGTGGTCAAAATTGGTCAAAGATTTTCCTTGGCAAGGAGTTAATGAGGAGGATCATTGAACTGGGACTTAAGTGGAATTTTGTAACAAGCCCTAAAAGATGATGGTCCATGACCTAGATTTAATAACAGGTCAAGAAAGAAGTTGATCAGTGTTTGAGAAGAGCATACATCACCACTTCAATGGGGGTCCGAATACAGTCACTGTGCCTGAATTTATTGAATCGATAAAATTTTTCAAAATCGTTTTATTGAAATATGCACTAGTAAGCAGTGATCTTTAGCATCTCTTATGAGGAGAGGTTTTCATTCACTTGAAGAGTCAGTGTATGTACTGTTTCTCCAGTCTTGCTCCCAGAAAGAAGAGTCATTCCAGTAAATAGAACACAGTTGCCATTTTTGTGTCAGCAATATTGTTATTTCCTTGTTAATATGTGGTATTAGCATTTATTTGAGGAATATAAATTACCCAAGTTTGTTTTAGATTCTTGTAGAGACAAAAATAAGTACAAGGTCCTGAGAAGACCCACTTTCTGTAGGTGGCAAACACATTGATCATAGCATGACTAACTTTCTAAGTTATGTTGTGTGTATATCAATCTTTCCTAACCAATGCTTGTTATTAAGAATTAAAATGCAAATGTATTTTCTAATTCATTAATAAATGCAAGGTTGGTGGAAAGTGTACTTTTCACAGTGAAGTCTCAGAGGAAACATGCACTTTTGATTCAAACTTCAATACAAAGTCATGCAGGCTTTTGAACTGAGCAGAGCTGAAAAGCCAAAGTATCTTTTTTGAGAACACAACTTGAAAATGTGGTATAGGATACAGTAAACTATGTTTTTACTTTAATATCAAGATTACAAAGCCTGGCAAATAACTGAAAACAGAACAGAAACTGGAACAAATAATGCAGTGTATTGACCTAATGCTACAGGGCTGTCCAGTATTCCACTTAATGTTTCTGAATCCCTCACAAATATTTCTATTTGAAAATGAACGTTGCCATAAGCCAGCTCGTTTTAGTAAATGAAAAATCTACCTTTTTCTTTCTTCTATAACTGTTACATAATAATTGTTTTCTATGAAACGAGATAGTTGTAAATGGAGACCACATAGTATTGATCCATTCAGATGAAATGTTCGGTGTAATAGAATCAGCATGGAAATATTTGAAACAGAAGTTGACAGATTGTTCCTCAAAGTTATACTCACTGTTAGAATAGAACTAGAAATCTCTTGTATTCTTCCTTATATTTTCACCCTGTCTTCACAACTGTAGTGTTTTATGTCTTCCAGTGATGTAAAAATCAGTATGACTGATCTCTCTTGTCTCTACCTCTGATTCTCTTTTGTTTCATTTTTGGTGATATTACAATATTTGACTTTTTTTCCATGTGCTAATATCTGTGTTGTTATTGTCTGTGTTATTATTATGTGCTAATACAAGAGAAAGAAAATTTGCAAAAATAAGACACTTTTGGTAAAGACATGTCTAAGTAGGTGGGACTTGGAACATGAAGGCAATTTATGGCTTTCAAGGGACAAGAAAATAAAGATTGGATTTAGAATAGTGCTCTAGCTAAATGTTTGATAGTTAAAGTAAGATGAAAGAGCAATTGTGAATAGCATGATACACTAGATAAACTTCAAGATTTCATCTAGCCTCATTTTTTCTGTGGTAAGGAGGACAACAGAACCTGAAAGGGGTTCTGGAAAAAATCTCAGAAGTTCAGGTTTGACTATATTCAGCTAAAGCCAACGTGAGGGAAGCTGAAAAATTACTCTGACAGGATGAAATACAGGGCTGAAGATAATAGTTTGGTGATAAATATATATAATACATATTCTATATATATATATATATATATATATATATATATATATATATATATATAATATTGAAATCATATTTTTAAAGTCCTATATAATCTGGAAGACACACCTAAGAGGAAAGTGGACATAGCAGCATAGCAGTGTCTGATAAGTGAAGAGGTTAGGGTGTTAATCCAACATCACTAGGTAAATCTGCGTCAGAGCTTGGTTCAGAATGCATAGTTTTTGAGTTTTTAGTGTTTCACATAGCTCTATTCAATGAGTCTTCTCATTGTACATGCACATGTGCATGTACATGTAATGTTTGTTTTTACTGTATTCAAATATAACTACTCTGCGCTGGTGCGGCCTCACCTCGAGTACTGTGTGCAGTTCTGGGCACCACAGTACAAGAAGGACATTAAACTGTTGGAGAGTGTCCAGAGGAGGGCAACGGGGGCTGAGGTCACTGGGCCTGTTCAGCCTGGAGAAGAGGAGGCTGAGACCTCATCACAGTCTACAACTTCCTCACGAGGGGGAGTGGAGAGGCAGGTGACCTATTCTCTGTAAACACCAGTGATAGGACCTGTGAGAACAGTGTTAAGCTGAGGCATGGGAAGTTTAGGCTGGACATCAGAAAGAGGTTCTTCACTGAGAGGGTGGCTGCATGCTGGAACAGGCTCCCCAGTGAAGTAGTCACTTCACCAAGCCTGTCTGAATTTAAGAAGTGATTGGACTGTACACTTAGTCACATGGTCTAAACTTTTGGGTAGACCTGTGCAGTGCCAGGAGCTGGACTTGATGATCTTTATGGGTCCCTTCCAACTCAGGATATTCTATGATAACAGTATATTTAAATATGATATAGCAGTACATAAACATTTGGTAGTAGCTGATTCTCAGATTGCCATATGTAGTCTTTTAAGAGTGAACAAATTGGAGTGGTAATCCTGCCAGTGGAGTAACATTCTTTATGCAAATATGGTGTTAAATCAACAACCCCTCCCCAAAACTGTCCTTATGATAACTCCACCTTCCACATACCTTCACAGACATATAACAGGCTTATTCTGATGTTAGTTACCATTATGTGCCTGAATCATTGGGTCTTTTAATAGCACCTTCTCATGTAGCAGGTAAGGGCTTCACCTCAATGTGACAGAGTAATTCTGCAAACATTATATAGCAAAAGAGTTCAGTAGTATTTTGAAAGATCAAGTATGTAATATTACTGAAAATCTACATTTGAAATATCCACTTATTAATTTATAAATGGAGTCAATTTCTGTCCCTTTAATTCTGGATTTGCAGAAGTATACTATCAGTGATTGAAAATGCTGTGATTATACTTCTGGTTATAAAGTTGAGAATTGTTTTCATTTTTACATTTTCATGTTATTATGTCTTTGAAGATATGATTTTGTGAATGGCTAGCATTTAATAATGCCTCTCAATTGCAATTCCTAATGAAACAGTGAATTCCTAGTACTTTGTGACAACTATAGTCTTAGGAAACTGCTAAAATAAAGAAATTGAACAAGGCACTTCAACGAATTTGTAACATGCAAAATTCTTGGTCAAATCTCCAGATGACATAAATCAGGAAAACAATAATTGGTGTTCTGCTAATTAACACCAGTTTCTGGCAGGATTTTGTACATTTATTCATTCACTTGAACTTGCCAAAAAAAAAAAGCTCAAAAAATCCATATTTTTGATATATGGTCTCTGGTCTAATTTTGAAGCATATCTCAATCTCTCATCTGTCATTATCAATCTCAATATGTCAGTCTATTCCTGGTTAGAAGTAAAAACTTCAATTTCATGAAAAATGATGAGCTTTTTAAATTCATTTTTCTTCTGAATGAAAACAAACCGTGGTTATTTTTTATTTTATTTTTTTCCCAAGTGAATAAAAATTGCTTATTCCTGCCTGGTCTCAGAAAAATAGGCATTGTACTAAATTCACCTCTGTGTCTTGACCTCTGATCCACATTGACCTCTGTGTCTTAGCCTCTAAGGTACAGACTTAAGTAGGAATTGATGTCTAGTACGAATATATGTAAACACGACTATATAAAGCACATGTGCAACAAGTTAAAATCTCACTTAATATCAGAACTAACCTATAAACAAAATAATTTTATATATGCATGCAATCTTTATTTTGAAGTTTACACCAGGGACATTATTTACATTTCATTCTTTCGTGTTACCTAAAAATGGGCTTTTTGTCTGTGGCTGCCTCAAATTTTTAAAGACCTAAGCAAGCAAACAACTGAATGATAAAATATAATAATAATAATAATAATAATAATAATAATAATAATAATAATAATAATAATAATAATAATAATAATAATAATAATAATAATAATAATAACATATAATAATATGTATAACATATATAATATATATATATAACAATAATAATAATAATAACAACAACAACAACAATAAGAAGAATAGTAATAATAAACAGAGAGGAAAGGACTTAACAGAGCTAAGGGGTGTTTGTGTTTGTGTTTTGCCCTATTTCAATTCAGTTTAATTAAGCCAAATTGATTTCAGTGTGATTTTTCATATTCTTAAATATATGGTTCTTCTATATTTCCACAGAACTTTTGTTGGTGTTGGTGCACATAAAAGTTATGTATCCCCATTTAGAAAATGATTGTGAAATACTAAATGTATTGTAATGTTATATTTATATTGTTCATTGTTCTTGATGGAAAAATACCATTATTCAGAACCAAGTAATATAATCAATCAAATGTTAAAAATTAATTTAAAATTACATTCACAAATTAAAGTGAAATACAAATTAACATTTTGTATATACGAAATCAATTTTGTAACAAAAATATCTTGTATTATGTAGTAACTTTAAGATCCCTCAGAAGTCATTGTTACCCATGAGAAGTCTAAAATTTTATTAGTCATGTAGCTGTTCTTTAGAAGTGTAACAGTTTTTTCCTTTTCAAGAGGAATTTAAACAAAATAATGAAAAGTCTTTTCAGAGGTATTCATGGGACAATGCTGAACAGTTAATTGTTGCTGATATTTTTTTTCTAAGAGTTGGAATCTTAATTTTGAAAATTTATGTTCCTTAGATGTAAAACTTTTATAACTCAACATTCTGCCAGGGAATGCCCATCAAATATTATTTTGCACTGACAATATTTTTGCATTAGGTAATAACCCCAATTTGTTAAAGCCATGGAGAGTTGAGGTTATTAAAAAAAAAAAAAAAAAAAAAGAGAGACAGGAAAAATGACTTAATGAATAATAGATAACAGCTTGGCTGGAAGCTCAGAGCTTCCAGGATAAGCTAGGTAGAAGGGACTGAGAGAAATGTAGGCAAACTGAAAAGCAAAACTGCAAACCGAAAAGCAAAAACATTAATGGAAATAAACTCCCACCAGAAAAGAAAATTGGTGATTACTGGCTCCTTTTTTCATTTATATATGCCCTTTGGAAAACTACATGAAACAGTGCAAAATTGCACATTAATAGATTTAGAAACAGATATAATTATGATGAAAAAAATATACCACATGGTACAAATCTGTAATTGGAATGAAAGAAACGACCAACATCACTTTCTCATTGGTAAAAGTATAAATCAGTTTTGGAAAAGTAATCTATATGAGAATATGAGAGACTGACAAAGATGAGAACCCCTTTGACAGTTTTATGAAATGAGTTTCCATTACTATGGGAGTTTTATGACAGAACAAAAAAAAGAAAGCTAATTGTATTTTACAAATGAGATCATTACTTTTCTTTGGACTTTTATCGCAATTTTTGTAACTCATAAATTTCACTAATGTGTATGCTAGTCTTCCAATGTTTAGATCTTTGTATCTTTGAATTTATGATGTCATCAGATACTTTCATGTCAGTGGGTACATTCACGAAATCTTTTAGGACAAAGTCTGGACATCCTGCTGAGAAAACAAACAAATAAACAAAGAAAAAAACAACAACAAAAAAACTTTTTAACCCCATTTCCAAATATGAAAGGTAATCTGAAACAGTCTCACAGCACAGTTTACGAGTATTTTTCTTATTAATTATTTTCTTTATCCTATTGTGCAAATTTATTCCTAAGAAAATGCATTTGACACTTATTGGTAGAAACAGGAAGAAGCATTTTTCATTTCAAAGGTGAGTAAAGGTGATGTCTTGAACCGATTCATGACTGTAACATTGGCCAAAAAAAAAAAGGCCTTTATATCCAGGTCGTGATTATTAGCAGATTCTACCTGCACATTTACCTTTGTTTCCTTTCACAATCCCCCTGCCAATACTAAAATTACCTTCTCCTTCATTAGTCATTAAACTGTTCTTTCATCATAAACTTTTTGTCAGTGAATTTTCTGTATCACTCACAGGTGATGACAAAATATAGAAATCTAATGAAACTCATTTAATATAACTTTTCCATCTGATTTTTAAGTGTCTATGTCCACTTTGTCTTCCCTGCTTGAGCAGGGGGATTAGACCAGAGAACCTCCATAATTCCCTCCCAACTTCAATATACTGTGATTCTGTGGTTCTTATATTACTATGGTGAATTGTGTCTGTGACACAATTTTTCCACATTTGACAAATCTTTATTTGGAATTAAAAGATACATTCTATTATTGTACATACAAAAGAACAAAATTAATTGAAAAGATCTATCTCTGTTTTATGTTTTTGCATATACTTATGCAAAGTATATGCAAATATACTGAGTATATTTCACTTATGTAGTGAAATGGAATAAGCTGCTACTCAATCTATTCATGTATGTGGAAAAGAAGTATTAATATATCTATCCAAAACAGTGATGAATGAAAATTATATAACATTTTGTGTGTAAGATATATAAAATTATTCTATTCAACACAGGACTTTACAATGTAAAATTGAAAGGCAGGAGATGGACAGACAGGTATGGAAATACAAAGAAGTAATGACACAACATGGTTCGGCATAACAGGCAGTCTCCATGCTCCATTTTTATTCTGTCTTCTGAATGGGTAATTGCACTCTAGTATACACTTCAGCAAACAGTTTGTTTCCATTCAAAATGTAACGTGCTTTTATTTATTTATTTATTTATTTTTTAAATTGCTGATAATTTTGGAGTATGGCTGCTGGACTGCGTGAGAAATACTATGAATATTGATCAGTTGGAAGTGCCAATGTTAGCCTTACAGTGAAACAAATTATAGAAAAATGCATCAAAAAGTTTATAAATCAGAACAAACACTGTAAAGAAAAAACAATTGAGTACCACTACTTTTGGTATTTTTTGCTGAACATCTTTTCCTGGATGAAGAAATTAGTTCAGCAGCTCTCTGTGTTTATGATTTGGAAGTTATTTTCTGACTACTTCGATGAAAGTGCTTGAAGCCATTGGCTTTCTTTGTCCAACGAGCTGAACTGAATAAGCTGAATGTGAATATCATTTATGATATTCATAGTCAGACTAGAGTCTTTTAATCAGTCTGCCATCAGTTTTGCCTTATTTGTAGCACACAGAAATGTGGGTGCTGATTTGGGCTAATACTAAAAAAAAAAAATAAAAAAATAAAAAAAAGTCTGTAAAAATGAAACCATTCCAGAGAGTACTCTTTAGTTATAAATAATTCAGTAAACCAAGGTTTAACCTTGTAGAAATGAGATGCATATTTTCCAGAGACCCTTACCTGATTTAAGCTCACAAGAAGTTTAAGATGATCAATTTCAATGCTTGCAGAATCAGGTTAAAAAAACAGCAACAACAAGCCTTTAAGCAAACCATGATGAAAGCATTCTTATTCATCTAAACCAATAATTTCTCTGTCCCATACAACATTCTACCATATTTTTCTATTCTAATTCAAACTCTTGTGAGTAAAGCAGGTATTAGATACAGCACTTTGTGTCTAATAAATCAGGAACTAGGAGCAAAAGTCTGAATTAAAAAACTGTATTACACAGTGTAACTACCTGCATGAGGGCTAAGGCACTGAAAGAGGATTCCTAGATCAACAACCCTAATCTGCTAACACTTCATACTGTCTAATCTCTCTCCTATCTTATTTTTGTCTGACTTTAGAAAAATTAAGAAATGCTGAAAAGGCCATGATTAGTCTAGAATGTGTATAATTCAAGTAAACCTGATGCTGTTATAACTAATGCTTTTTCCACATTATCAATCCCTAAGAATATCAACTCAGACCAGTAGTAAAAAAGGAATTCCAAAGAAACATTAGCTGTTCTTTGAGGATCAAAGTTACCAAAGTCTATTTCCCATGTATATCTGTCCTATATGAATGTCTATCACAGCACTGGTTCAAGCAGACAACTCTTCCGGATGGTGAAACATTACTAACATCATTGTAACCATTGGGTTATCTGAAGCCCAGTCAAGACAAAGGTCATGCTGCACATTTCTTCCACAGGGTTTCTCATTAGGTTCACTGACAAAGTCTCTCTCCTCTTTCCACCTAATGAATTCTGATATTGACAAAATTTTTGAGTTCTTAATAATACTAGGATTTCCGCTTTCCTGGTACTTTTGGTAGATACTGATATTGACCATGACTGGGGGGATAGTGGGGAAAGGCAGGACACAGACATGAAAACAGACACGCATATGTCACACATACACATAAAGTATGATCAAATTTGACATATTTAATAAGACAACTGTGGTGGTTTTACCATGCTGGGCAGCTAAACCCCACAACCGTTCTCTCACTCCCCCTCTTTTTAGATGAGGAGGGGGAGAAGTAAAGCAAAGAACAACTCATGGGTTGAGATAAGGATAATTTAATTAAATGGAAATAATAATAAAAATTAAATAAAGATTATTACGAACTAAACTATTTAACTAAAGGGAAATAAAAAGGGAAAGGGGAAAAGGGAGGGGGAAAGGGAAAATAAAAAGAAGGGAGGAAAACAAACAAATAAAATAAATGAAGGCTATGTGGAAGTGCGGAGGAAAGAAATTACTCTCTACTTCCCACAAATGAGCGATGATTGACCACGTCCTTGAAGCAGGGCCTCAACGCACATAGCTGGTGTCTGGGAGGAGGACCAACGTTTTCACGAGAGCCCACCCCTCCCCTCTTCTTCCTGTTTCCACCTTTTATTGCTGAGTGTGACATCACATGGTATGGAATATCCCTTTGGTTGGTTTAGGCCAGCTGCCCTAGTGATGTTTCTCTTCTCACTTTTTGCCCACCCCCTAGGAGGGTTAGAGAGAGGCCTGATGCTGTGCCACTGCTTCTCAGCAGTAGACACAACACTGGTGTGATAACACTGCTGTTCCAGCTACAGGTGCAGAGTACAACACTGTATGGGCTGCTGCCGGGAAAGTTAACATTCCAGCCAGACCCAGTACAACAACCACGCAGTGGGACTCAGCCTAGGACATGTAATGGTCACAGCCAAAGGTATTTTATGACTTGCTACAAGGTGGCAGAGAAATAATCTGTGGCCAGTCAAAACAGCTCCTCTGCAGTAGTTTTTTTTTTTTTCTTTCTTTCTTTCTTTTTTTCTTTTTTTCTTTTCTTCTGAATTAATCTAGTATTTTAAATAAAATTCAGAATATTTTATTTACTGTTTATGCTCAGATTGTTGCAATTGCTCTTTTAATCACTTTTATAGCATAGAGTCAGTCCTATAACTCATCATCTGATGACAGCAGAAATGATGAACATCAGAGGTGTTTGATGTCAATGCCTCTTCATTACACTTTAATTTCATTTAGACCTTATGAATCCAAATTTTCTTGTATTGTGTTTAACTTGATTCCAGATTCAGCGTTTGTAAATCCTATTTTTTTCATGTTTGTAGAATCCCATTCCAAAATATTCCACTCAGGTAATGATGAGTATTTGAATGGTTAGGAGAAACAGATTTAATCTTTCATCTTTTGATGTTTCTGCTTAAAACACAAGTATTGCTTTTTAAGTAAATGAGCCAAATGATTATGCATAATTAACTGGTCGGATATCTGCAAGTAATTGTTCAGTACTCGTAAGCATTTGTAGTAAGATTATACTATCATTAAACCCCATTTATTGTGTATTAAAATTCTTAGTGCAATGTCTTAAGGAACCACGTTTTTCAACACTTACTAGAATCATGCTCTCATGGAGGAAAAGTAGCACATACTGAGAGGCTCTTTAATTTGCTAAGAATGATGTAATGATGGCCAATATATGAAAGTTAAATCCAGAGTAATTCATATCAGAACTAAGGTGTACATTTTTAATAATTGATCAGATATTGGAATTGATGGGTTCATCACCTCTTGAAGTTGTTGAGGAATATCTTTCTGAAAGTCTTGCTTTATAACAGTATAAGCCATTTCATTCACTACAAGTTTAACTGGGTTAAATAATATTGCTTGTGTTATAAAAGATGTCAGGCTTTATAATTTAATAGTCCTTAAGATGAAATCTTCTGCAAAACTCGGACAGTTTAAAAGATTTTGCACTGTGCAGTAATACAGTGGCAGAATGTCAATGTATGCAATAAATAACAACTACCCATTTAATGTATTAGAAAAGGAGATTTTCAATTTTTATACTCTGTTTTGCTTACATATATCCTTCATTAGTGTTTGCTATGGATAGGGTCATTTATCTTATACTTTTTAGCTCCAACACGTGCATCAATGTCATTTCAGTTAGCAGAATCAATGCTGGGGGCTATGGAAACACTGTGCCTCGGTCTGTGATTAATGCAAATGCTTATTAGGATATTTTTTTATTTTTTATTTTTCACAGTGTTTGAGGTTGGAAGGGACCTCTGGGGATCATCTAGTTCAATGCCCCTACCAAGCTGGATCACCTAGGTGGTTTTTTTTTTTCAGTTTGCAGGGCTGCTCTCAATGAATTCTTCTCCCAGTCTGTCCTCATGTCTGGGATTGTCCTGACCCAGGTGCTTGTACTTGGACTTGTTGAACCTCATAAGGTTCATGTGGCTTTACTTTTCAAGCTTGTCCAGGTCCCTTTGAAAGCCATCTCTTCTTTCTATTGTATCAACTGCACCACTCATCTTAGTGTCATCTCCAAACTTGAAAGTGCACTTGATATTAAACAGTACCTGTCCCAAGACAGACCACAGAGGGACACCACTTGTCACCAGCCTCCACCTGGGCATAGAACAATTCAGATTATTTGCAGGTAGGAAGGATTGCAGAAAACAAAACAAAACAAAACAAAACAAAAAACACCTTACTACACTCTTGATTTCACTAAACTGTCAGGAAGTTTTAACAATTGCAAGATTACCAGTCTGAGCAGCAGTTAAACACATTTGTAAGCAGACATACATCAGAGAGATCTTTAATGGTCTCACCACATTTCAATAACATTTCATCTTCAAGATCTGGCTCCTCTACAATGAATCCTGTTCTCTTACCACAGAACAGAAATTGGATGTGTGTGGTTTGTGTGTGCATAGCCTTCAAAGAAATTAATGTAATCAGAACAAGCCAGTTCTAATTAACTAAAGACTGTAGTGAACGGATCTAGTTCTGTGGAATAAGTGAATGGTTCCTGTTTAGGTTAATTGTTAAAATAATATAATCATCAATTCTAACAGCATACATTCCCAAAACATAGAAACGCTGTTTTGCTTTAGTGAATGCACATTGACTATACATGGTGGGTTGCTCTGAGAATGACAGTGCCTTTTATTGGTAAGCTTTTACCATCTGTTCTAATGATTTATTCATACTACGGAAAAGGCAGGTGAAATTTCAGAATGGAGATAAATAGTAATGGATATGTACTGAATTGGGCTGTGATTGTGCAAATGAGTTCAAAGTTAACACTAATACTCAGGCAATTGCTGTCATTCAGATGACATCTTCACATGCTATTATATAGTCTTGAAGTGCAAAATGTTGAAGATATAATGCAGAAGATCTATTTTTAGGAGAGTAATGATTTCCCCTCTGTCTTCAGACATTCATCCCTTATTATGAATAATAGTATAAAAATATTTATGTATATTTGGCCTTTAATACATTATAAATTTTAAAGAGAAATTCTGGTGACAGATCTCTTCATCAAAGAATCCTGGAGGCTGTGAAAATTTCACAATAGGCTTGTCTTATTTCAAAGTTTGTATTATTGAGTTCTTTTCCAACAGGTTATTGGGCTAGACTAAGCTTTTGTCTCATTCTACATAGCTGTTCCTTTAGGGAGCTGAAAGTCAAAAAATAAAAAGCCTGTAATTTTTATGTGAAGTTCAACATAACCAACTTCCTGAATTATATTTGATTACCATTCTATGCTCAAAGTTACCAGTAAAAGGAGAGACCATCATATCATTAATTAATATACTGCATCAATCCCTTTTATCCTTACAAAGGAATAATGGTAAAGAATTAATTGAATGAAATGGAGCATGTACATGTAAAAGATCATCAAAATTAGAAAAATGATGGAGATGACTGTCATTGCATACATGTAACAAAGGCTCCAAAATAAAAATAATAATACAGATATGCAAAAAGAGTTGTCAGCAAATTCAGTACATGTAATTGTACCTCTTGAGAGTCCAAAACTTTAATAGAGATTTTCTATCTCCAATTATATCATGTAACAGGTCATATCTATTTTTGAGGTAAAGAAATCAAAATCAAAAAGAAGTTGATATGTTAGAATCACAGAATCACAGAAATGAAGGGGTTGGAAGGGACCTCAAAAGATCATTGGGTCCAACCTCCCTGTCAAAGCAGGTTCCTTAGAAGCAGGGTGCCCAGGTAGGCATCCAGACAGGCCCCCAGATAAAGAGACTCCACAACCTCCCTAGGCAGCCTGTTCCAGTGCTCCGTCACCCTCACCGTGAAAAAGTTCTTTCGCATGCTAGTGCAGAACTTCCTGCGCCCTATCTTGTGACCGTTACTCTTTGTCCTGTCCCTGTAAACCACTGAAAAGAGGTTGGCCAAATCCATCTGTCTCCCATACCTCAGGTATTTATAAACATTGATGAGATCCCCTCTCAGCCCTCTTTTGTCCAGGCTGAACAGGCCCAGGTCTCTCGGCATTTCCTCATAAGGAAGATGCTCCAGGCCCCGTATCATCTTTGTGGACTGTACTCTTTCCAGGAGGTCCCTGTCTTTTTGTACTGGGGAACCCAGAACTGGACACAGTACTCCAGGTGAGGCCTGACCAGGGTAGAGTAGAGGGGGTGGATCATCTCCCTTGACCTGCTAGCCACACTCCTTTTAATGCATGCCAGAATCCCATTGGCCCTCTTGGCTACAAGGGCACACTGCTGGCTCATGGTCAACCTGTCATCCACCAGGACCCACAGGTCCTTCTCCTCAGAGCTCCTCTCCAGCAGGTCGCCCCCCAGCCTGTACTGATATGTGCGGTTGTTCCCTCCCAGGTGCAGGACTCTACACTTGCTCTTATTAAACCTCATTTGGTTTCTTCCTACCCATCTCTCTAGCCTGTCCAGGTCTCTCTGAATGACAGCACAGCCTTCTGGCGTGTCAGCCACTTCTCCCAGCTTTGTGTCATCAGCATACTTGCTGAGGGGAAATGTTATCTGTGCTTAAAACAACTCATCAGCATCTTGAGTTTCCATATAATGGAGCTCAACACTGATGAGAACTTTTTTCTACCCAGTCTTAATTCCACTTAGATTTTGTTTATTTGCTCTTCCAATGTAGATTGCTTTGCTTGATCTTCCCTCATTTATTCCCATCTTAAGTTTTCTCCCATTACCTACTGAAAGCATAATGGGCTGCTTTAGCCTGATTAACATCAATGTAGTTACATTTCTTTGGGCTAAGGTTTATCATTCATTGACTACATGGGCAGCCTGTTCCTATGCCTGACCACTCTTTCTGAGAAGAAATATCTCCTAATTTCCAACCTAATCCTCCCCTAGTGCAACTTGAAGCCATTCCCTCTAGTTTTTTCACTAGTTATCTGTGAGAAGAGGCCGACACCCAGCTCTCCACAACTTCTTTTTTTATTGCTGTAAAGAGCAATAAAGTGTCCCCTGAGTCTCCTCTTCTCCAGACTAAACAACCCCACTTCCCTCAGTTGCTCCTCATAGGACTTATGTTCCAGGCCCTTCAGCAGCTTTGTAGCCCTTCTCTGGACACACTTCAGGGCTTCAATGTCCTTCTTCTAGTGAGAAGAAGAACGGAACACAGTACTCAAAGTGCAGCCTCACCAGAGCAGAGTATACATGTATAGGGGGATGATCAGACAATAGTAACCTGACTACTAGACAATTGTTGTCTTAGCTCAAACAAGCTGAAATCAGATCAGGCCAAAAACAAACATAGCTCAAGGCAACTCCATATTGACAGATCAAGTACAAAATCTTTTACTGCTTGCAATGGAAATAGTGTTTAATGGGATACAGATGGCTTGCTAATAAAAAATCAACACATTACAAAAGTAATGGTGATTAACATTACTTTAACTGGGATTATTATTATTTTTGTGGTAAGAAATTATATTATCTTGGATTTTCTGATGTAGATCCTCACCTATTACTATTAAGTAGAATTTCAGAATTATTAACCCATAATCCAAATTAATAACCCAGAACAGCTGATACCTGTGTAAAATACCCTTCAATTTTGTTCTTGGTATCTGCATTATACAAAGTGTCATGTTCAAGTTCACTAGAATTAGTAAATTATTTTTATTTATTTATTTATTTATTTTTTATTGACACATGAGAATTATTGTCATAAAGTTGTCTGTACATGTTTAGTCCTCTTCCCAAGAAAATGTAAATGCTCCAAAGGAACAGTATCTTTAACTTCCCAGTACGTATAGATTATTCCATAATGGAAGATATTTAATGCTTGGAAAGATGTTTTCCCTAATACTTAATGTGCCTTTTCCTTTTCTTGATGTCATCTCTTCTTACTACTTTTAGCCTATCCTATTACATACCTATTACATACCAAACATCAACTAATTAATCTGCCATGCTCTGCATGTTACGTGAACTGAAGCAGTGAAAGAAGAATAAAAATTTGTGTATTTTTAAATGCTTTTTCTCTGGATTTGTTCCTTGGTTCCTTTTTATTTATTTATTTATTTTTCTCATCAGAATTTTTTCTACTTTGTGTCTTATTTCTTGATTTTGAAATGACATCTGCATTTCTAACTAGAAATCCATGTCGAAGTTGTTCTTCTTTGTCATAAATGGACCTATTAGAATAAGTCCAGAGGAAGGCCATGAGGATGATCAAAGTGCTAGAGCACTTCTCCTATGAAGATAGGCTGGGGGAGTTGGTGTTTTTCAGCCTGTAGAAGAGAAGGCTCCAGGGAGACCTTATAGTGAGCAGGAGATGGACTCTTTGTCAGGGAGTGGAGTGACAGAACAAGGAGTAATGGCTTAAAACTGAAAAAGGTCAGTTTTAGATTCAATTTTACGAAGAAATTCTGTACTATAATGGTGGAGTGGCCCTGGAACGGGTTGCCCAAAGAAGTTGTGGATGCCCCATTCCTGGCGGTGTTCAAAGGCAGGTTGAATGGGGCTTTGAGCACCCTGGTGTAGTTGAAGGTGTCCCTGCCAGGAGGTTGAAATTAGATGATCCCCTTCCAACCCAAACCATACTATGATTCTATGATAAATTATGGAATGATGTTACAGGCAGAGAGGCTAGTGTTTGTGGATAAAAAGAAAACTGTGTTGAAGGAAAAGGTTCAGTGCTAGTGTGAAAAGATGGAAGCACCAGACTTGCAAAGTTAGGTATTGTCCAGAAGAGAGACAACTGGCTAACAAAAAAGAAAAGGTGACTAACATCAGTGCTTCAAGACTTAACCATAGAACCATAGAATATTCCCAGTTGGTAGGGACCCTCAAGGGTTATCAAATCCAACTCCTGGCTCCACACAGGACCACCCAGAAATCACCTGAAAGTGTTGTCAAAATAATTCTTGAACTCCATTAGGTTCCGTGTTGTGACCGCTTCCATGGGGAGCCTGTTCCAGCAACTTACCTTGAAAAATGTGTGGGATTAAAAGGTATTAAAAAGAGGGAAGTTAACTTTCATTTTAAACTGCAGACAAAAAAAAATAAAATCTATCCAGAAAGATCAGAACACAATCCTTGTGTTCCTATTCATGTTGTGTAACACAGAAAGGAGAAACAATGAGGGTCAGAGCAGTATTTTATTTTATTTTTTATTTTTTTTAATTATTATTATTATTTTTTTTTGCCACTAACAATAAATTCTAATTTTCTAAATTTCTAATACTAAAATTTCTAGTTAGTTACAAGCATTGTGCCACACTTGGCAGGAGCATCTATAGACTAGTTAGGGGAGATTTTCAGTTAGCACAGTACTTACACTAGCAGTGTCCAAGTGACCAAAATGGAGCCCAGGATGAGAATCCAAGGGCTGCAGCAGGAGAGGATGAAAGAGAGCACAGTGCTGTTTAGACCAGCACTGCTGTTGAAGAAGTTGTTCATCAAACACCGTCCTTACTGGACTGAATAATGCTCAGTATATTGAAGACCTGATTGCTGTTTCACCCTCTAGAATGAGATGTAATAATATTACATCTTAAGAGAGTAATAGACATAGAAGAAAGAGTTAGTGAAGACCTTGAATTGACAGTCACACATAGCAAAGAGAAATAAATTCCACTAGAAGATAATTGATTCATCAGGGACCTTTAAGAGCCAGATTCAGTAGTTTGCTGGAAAACTTGCTGCTGTTTTTTTCAGGTGAATCTGAAAGGAACAGAGTGAAAGATACATTGTTATAATTTGTCCTTTCATTAGTCATTTTTATTTATTTATTTTTTATTAAAGATTAAACTATATTGAACCAGGTACCTCAGTGATATTTCAAATCTACGTGGATAAACTAAAGACAAATTGAGGTTTATAACACATAGGACTCTGAGTTTCAGCTTTTTAAGGAGGTATTGCAAAAGACAATGCAGAAATGTTTGCTGAGAAAAAAAAAAAAAAAAAAAAAAGTGTAGTCTTTCTACTTAGGTTGGTGAAATGAAGCATACAGTTTCAAGAGGATGTAAAAGTACTACTCTTCATTCAGATTCAGGAAGTTATGTTCTTGCAAACATGAATCCAATTTAGTTTGTCTGAAAGTCGTTCCACCTAACCAACACACCTCTAAAATTCCCTCTTTGGAAGCTCTGTAACAGGTCTTACTACTGTGTCTAGGGTAATTGTATTTTTGTGTTATTCATCTGCCTCTACCGAAATCAATGAAAGAAGCTTCTTTTTGTTGGCCGACAGCAGTAACATCATTATTAAATTCTCTGCAGTACCCTATTTGAATCAATAAGGGGCCAAGAGGTCTTGACAAGCTATATTTTTTCTAATATTGATCTTGATGACCAAGCTGGTGCCCTGGAGTCTAACCATTGATTCTAAGAAAGAGAACTGTCAAGTTGGAAGCCAGATTTGTGCTATTAAACACATCAGAGTTTGTAATTAAAAAAAAAAAGTCAGACTGTCATATTTTTCACCATAAGCTAAAGGAATCTTTCCACCTACATTAAACATAAAATGAAGTGTACAGATGTACTGGAGATATGTGCACTAAATATATTTTCTGTTTTGTAGACTACATTCAAGGTTTAATCATGATAATTATCATCTCACTACGTATGGAAGCTGATGTCCTTCTATTTCTCCTGAATTTAAAAAGTTAACAAAGTATTTTTATGAATTATTGTTATTATTATTATTATTATTATTATTGTTGTTGTTGTTGTTGTTGTTATTATTATTATTTTCTGAGTTGCATTGTCTGGCTTCTTTTACAATTAATTCTTGGGAATTCCAGTCAGTGGTCTACAGAACATGTTTTTTAAAAAAATAAACCAATTTCAACTGATATGTGCTTTATCATTCAAAGACAAGTAATTGCTGATATACCCCTATTCACTTTGGTGTGATGTATCAAGAATTAGAATTTGCAATTTATATTCAGAACTGTTGACAAAAGAAAGCATATCTGGTAAAGTAGAAGAATAAGTCACCTGAGATCCAAGAATTTATTATTATTTTTTTTCCCTCATATATCTTGAACTGCTGTAGCACTTGTTCCCTAAACATGCTAATACAAATTGGCTGTGTGTGAAGATACATGCTCCTGACTGCTACGAAGCTCCTAGCTACATACAGTTTAATGTGCAATTTAACATATCTAACATTATTTTTAGAAGAAATATATTTTTTTCTTGCCTAATTCTTATGCAAGATTATGGTTGATGTGTTATTTACTCTGAGAAACCCAGTAAAAGCTGTTGGCTCAACAAACTAGTTGTTCAAATTAAAGTAAAGTTCAAAGTAAAAAAAGCATTTACAATTATGGAAGGGAGACATAGGGACATATATCACAGAGTTATGTGAAAAAAAATATGTTTAAAGGGAGGTCATTTATTCCAATCTCCTGCTCAAATCAGGACTAACGTCATCTTCTTAAAGCTGTTCAGCTTCCATTTAGGAATAAGTAGAAATCAGAAGATATTATTACAACAGGTCTTCAGGTCTGAAAAGACTAAATACCACCATCATGTGTGAAATGTGCATCATTTTGCAATGTCATCATTAAGTTTATAAGAATATCCTCAAGCTTTTCCTCAACAGTGGTTTTATCTAAAAACACATATTCCAGTAGAATTCTAGATTATTTCTGAAAACATTAAAAGGAATTAAAATTGCTGAGGAATCAGTTCATTAGTTGACTCTACAGAAACTTGTACAGTATAAATAAAGGAATAGTACATTCATTTTATTACAAGTTGTAGAGAAAGAGAGAGAGAATAGGTATATAAATAAGTTGATCTCTCTATAACAGTAAGCAAGAAATATGCATGATTTGTTATGCATTTTTAACATTGCTGCAGAAATGCATTGGCTCTATATTTAGTTTTTCAAAACTGACAGTTTTTAAACACTATTACTTTCTTTTCTTTGCAAGTTCCTTTGACCTAAAAACCAGCAAATATACTACTGTAGGCAAAGTTTTGTGAAGTTTGAAGAAAATTAAAAAATATAAAAGTATTACAGCTTATTAAGATTTCACCTAATTATAAAATAGAACTTCCTTAACATTCCTATAATTTCTCTAAACTCAAATGTGATTTTCTACTAAAATACTAGATTTTGCATTGATTTAAACCTCAAAAACTATATTCCAGATAACTGAGAGCATATATACATTGAACTTAGTCTAATTAGGTGTGTTTCCCTTTCACTAAAAATGATCATACGGCCAGTTTCCTCGGTGGAGTTGAAAGGTGATATAACCTGTGAGGATATAATGCTGCCACTATCTTTAAGTGTATATTAATTTCCAGAAACTGCTGTAAAAATAAAATATGTCTTTTTTAGTTAACTGGAAAATGAATTTTTGAACACTTACCACTTTTTTTGTAAAGTGTTTTGAGAATGACTGTCAAAATATCATGATGCATATAATGCACACCACACTTCAACTCAGTTAATGTCAGAAAAAAGTAATTCAAGGTTTGTCTTGTTTGGCTTTTATTAAGTCTCATGATTTGGGAGATTTTAGTTTATTTTACTTTTCTTTTGAATTTAAAAATCAGCTGAAGAAATAAATGCATAAGAAGTAATAAATTGGGTACAGTGTTAATACTATACATTTAAATATGTGTATAAAGATGTATTCAAAATTTATAGTGATGTAAATTTTCATCTCATATTCTTAGTATCCTGTAATTAATTAAGAGAATTATTTTTAAAAAATCATATAACCTCATGATATTCTGAAAAAGAAGAAAGCAGATAAAGGATATATATGGTGTATATTTAAAAGAGAAAGAATTGTATACTACTATTTGTATTTTATTCGCCACAACGAATCTAAGAAATGAGGTGTTATGAATTCAGAGAATTTGATGTGGCAATTGACAGACTGAAAAAAGATCAATAGATGTAACAAGACAATACAAACCTGGTTTCAAATTAGAACTGGCTTGGTCAAAACAGGATACATGTCCTGAATCTGGTAGTTTTTATGTTTGATCCAACACTGAAGGTTTGAATTCCAGTTCTATTTATACAAATACATTAAGTAGAAAGAAGAAGAAGAAGAAGAAGAAGAAGAAGAAGAAGAAGAAGAAGAAGAAGAAGAAGAAGAAGAAGAAGAAGAAGAAGAAGAAGAAGAAAGGAGAAGGAGAAGGAGAAGAAGAAGAAGAAGAAGAAGAAGAAGAAGAAGAAGAAGAAGAAGAAGAAGAAGAAGAAGAAGAAGAAGAAGAAGAAGAAGAAGAAGAAGAAGAAAGGAGAAGGAGAAGGAGAAGAAGAAGAAGAAGAAGAAGAAGAAGAAGAAGAAGAAGAAGAAGAAGAAGAAGAAGAAGAAGGAGAAGGAGAAGGAGAAGGAGAAGGAGAAGGAGAAGGAGAAGGAGAAGGAGAAGGAGAAGGAGAAGGAGAAGGAGAAGGAGAAGGAGAAGGAGAAGGAGAAGGAGAAGGAGAAGGAGAAGGAGAAGGAGAAGGAGAAGGAGAAGGAGAAGGAGAAGGAGAAGGAGAAGGAGAAGGAGAAGGAGAAGGAGAAGGAGAAGGAGAAGGAGAAGGAGAAGGAGAAGGAGAAGGAGAAGGAGAAGGAGAAGGAGAAGGAGAAGGAGAAGGAGAAGGAGAAGGAGAAGGAGAAGGAGAAGGAGAAGGAGAAGAAGAAGGAGAAGGAGAAGAAAGGAGAAGGAGAAGGAGAAGGAGAAGAAAGGAGAAGGAGAAGGAGAAGGAGAAGGAGAAGGAGAAGGAGAAGGAGAAGGAGAAGGAGAAGGAGAAGGAGAAGGAGAAGGAGAAGGAGAAGGAGAAGGAGAAGGAGAAGGAGAAGGAGAAGGAGAAGGAGAAGGAGAAGGAGAAGGAGAAGGAGAAGGAGAAGGAGAAGGAGAAGAAGAAGGAGAAGGAGAAGAAAGGAGAAGGAGAAGGAGAAGGAGAAGAAAGGAGAAGGAGAAGGAGAAGGAGAAGGAGAAGGAGAAGGAGAAGGAGAAGGAGAAGGAGAAGGAGAAGGAGAAGGAGAAGGAGAAGGAGAAGGAGAAGGAGAAGGAGAAGGAGAAGGAGAAGGAGAAGGAGAAGGAGAAGGAGAAGGAGAAGGAGAAGGAGAAGGAGAAGGAGAAGGAGAAGGAGAAGAAAAGTAATTCTTCACAAAGGTCAGTAAGTAATCTAATATAGATTTATGGAAGTAATTTTGAGTAAATCATACTTTTATCCAAGTATTAATCTGCTTTCTCTTGTATGCCGTCCAACGACAGTCCTTGTACAGCTTCATCTCCAGTCTAATGAAAAGATGTTAATTTGGAAAGAGTTAATAGAAGAGACTACCTTAAAATTTAGATTGTTTTTACGGGATAGCAAAATCATTTCCCTTTTTAGAATGTATTTGAAATTATGAATTTATTAAATTTCTACTATTTGCTAAAATCCATAACTAAAATATCATCTGAAGACAAGGAAAGGGTCATCCCTCTGTGAACATGGGATCATTCATCTACTCCACCCACTGCTTTTGTTAGATACCTTTAAACCTCTGTGGTATTTTGGCCTACATATTGTTTGCTGCACTATTGGAATTTCATATAATAATATCTTTTTGGATAGTGATTATATCTACTATGTTCATTAAAATAAGTGATTGTATAAAAAAAAAAGTAAAAGCAATGTTTAGACGGAACAATTTGTTTCGTTAAGATGTTTTCTCAAGAACTGTTGAGGAGTGGTTATCCTTGGATTTGTAGAAAGACTTGTGCAGAACATCCTTCATTATACCTTTTCTCCTTTTTTTACTAGTACTAATTTTCAGTTGAGAAATACCTATTGGACATTTTTAGTTTTCTGCCTGTGTAGGCACACACCTGAACAAACTTCTACATCTGATCACTTTGTAACTATGTTATTATGCATAGTCAACATAAATCAAATCATTTTCATCTGTCACAACACAGGATTGCTTCTTCACTTATAGAAAACATGGGATGTGCTCATCCTACGTAATGACGAGGAGTCAATACTTTAAAAGATGTTTGGGACAATTATGCATATAAGCAAAACTATCTTGCTAAGGTAGCTTTTGACAATTTTGTGTAAGAGTCACATGCATTCAAGTTTTACATGCATAAATTAATATGCTGCAAATATCTATATTAGTTGTAGAAATGTATTTCTACACCTGTATGATTCCTTACGTATAATTATGTCTGTTCTTTCTACAGGATTTTCTTTACCATTCACATTGCAAACTCATTCCTAGAAAACTTCCCAAGTCCAATAATCAAATACCTTAGATGTTCAAAAAATAACTCTAATTTGTTTCTCCATTCTCTTTCCTTATCAAAGTCAAAATAAAAATTTGGAAAGTTTTATATTCATGTATCCAGTGTAACAGGATGACATTTTAAAAAGCCAGCTAGTCTGTCATTCAAAAAGGAGAAACTGGTTAAAGAGGCAATTCCTTTCAAGAGAGACTCAACTCGAATTTTAAGCAGATGACCTCCTGCTGCTGCTTTGCAATTCTTATAATGAATCTACTGTAGGTTTCATTTCTGTCTGATAATGTGACTCAACTTGTTGTACATAAAAGTGTTATAAATATTGATGATAATTGTTAAACATGATATAGTGTTCCATGTTAGCAGCTACTCAGGAGATAATTCTCTCTGGGAAATCTCAATCAATCACAAGAGGTCCCCTGGCCAGGAGAGGAGAGCAGAAGGGAAAAAGAAAAGGAGAAGAGAAAGGCGGGGAAAAGGGAACACTAGCATTTTGATTCAAAGCACTAGTGTAGTTTTGACGTAAATGCCCTGGCCATCCTCCTTTTCTGTATGTATGTTTGCTTTACAGTTTGGTTTTAATAAAAGCCAAGCATATTCTGGGCTGCATCAAAAGAAGCGAATCTAGCAGGTTGAGGGATGTGATTCACCCCTTCTAATATGCTCTCTGAGACCCCACCTGGAGTACTGTGTCCAGCTCTGGGACACCCAGCATAAGAACTGTTAGAATGTGTCCAGAGGAGGGCCACGAAGATGACAGAGATAGATGACCTGTCCTATGAAAAAAGGCTGAGAAAGCTGGGGATGTTTAGACAAGAGAAGGCTCCAGGGAGATTTTACAGTGGCCTTCCAATATTTAAAGGTGGCCTACAGGAAAGATGGGTGGGGGACTCTTTGTTGGGGACAGGTTTTAAAATATAAGAGGGTAGATTTAGATTAGGTATTATGTAGAAATTAATTACTGTCAGGATGGCAAAGCACTGGAACAGATTGTCCAGGGAAGTCATGGATGCCTGGAGGTGTTCAAGGCCAGGTTGGATGGGCCTTTGGGTAATTTCATTTAGTGGAGATGTTCCTGCCCATGGCAGGGGATTTGCAACAAGGTGATCTTTAAGGTCCCTTCCAACTCAAACCATTCTATGGTTTTGTAATTCCATATCAAACTTACTTCTTTTCAATGACATAAAATGGGAATTTCCACTCCAGGAGTGCAGACTCTCCAGACCCTGATGGCACAGGGACACAGAGCAGGTCTTTTGAATTTCTTCAAAGCTCATGTGTGTTAGAGATGTTCAATACAGACTCAACTACCCACAGTAAACTCTGTGACCTCTATGTAGCTACTCATAGGAAACTCGACTAATTGTTTGATACACTTATCTTTCTGTGGTGACCTAGTTTCTAATGTAAATCATTTCCTACTTTCATAGAATCATAGAATATCCTGAGTTGGAAGGGACCCTTAAGGATCATCAAGTCCAACTCTTGACACCGCACAGGTCTACCCAAAAGTACAGACCATGTGACTAAGTGCACAGTCCAATCTCTTCTTAAATTCAGTCAGGCTCGGTGCAGTGACCACTTCCCTGGGGAGCCTGTCCCAGTGTGCAACCACTCTCTCTGTGAAGAACTTCTCCTGATGTCAAGCCTAAACTTCCCCTGCCTCAGCTTAACCCCGTTCCCGCGGGTCCTGTCACTGGTGTTAATGGAGAAAAGGTCTCCTGCCTCTCGACACCCCCTTATGAGGAAGTTGTAGACTGCGATGAGGTCTCCCCTCAGCCTCCTCTTCTCCAGGCTGAACAGGCCCAGTGCCGTCAGCCGTTCCTCGTACGTCTTCCCCTCCAGGCCTTTCACCATCTTCGTAGCCCTCCTCTGGACACTCTCCAACAGTTTCATGTCCTTTTTATACTGTGGTGCCCAGAACTGCACACAGTACTCGAGGTGAGGCCTCACCAGCGCAGAGTAGAGAGGGACAATCACCTCCCTTGACCTACTAGCGATGCCGTGCTTGATGCACCCCAGGACACGGTTGGCCCTCCTGGCTGCCAGGGCACACTGCTGGCTCATATTCAACTTGTTGTCTACCACGACCCCCAGATCCCTCTCTTCTAGGCTGCTCTCCAGTGTCTCATCGCCCAGTCTGTACGTGCAGCCAGGGTTTCCCCGTCCCAGGTGCAGGACCCGGCACTTGCTCTTATTGAACTTCATGCGGTTGGTGATCGCCCAGCTCTCCAACCTATCCAGATCCCTCTGCAAGACCTTTCCACCCTCAACAGAGTCCACAACTCCTCCTAGTTTGGTGTCATCAGCAAACTTGCTCAAAATACCTTCTATTCCTACATCCAGATTGTTAATAAAAATATTGAAAAGTATTCAATAAGTATTCTTTGCTTATGTTAACTGTAGGGAAGCTACAAAAACATACCTGGCACTTTCTTCTTTTGACTGGTAATAGAGGTATTGGTTTGAAACTGAAAGATTTTGGTATTTTGTTGATTTTGAATTGGAAAAGGTTTTTCTCTGATCTTCATCAGACACTGAAACAAGCTCCCAAGGGATGTGGTCATGGCACCAAGGCTGACGTAGTTAAAAAGCATTTGTACAATGCTCTCAGACGTAGTTTATTTTTAGATAGTCCTGTGTAGAACCAAAAGTTGGACTTGATGATCTTTGTGGGTCCCTTCACACTCAGGATATTCAATGATTCTATGATTTAGTGATTTTGTGAATATATAGATTTGGAGAAAACAATAATGCATGTGCTATTTCCAAATAAATAAACACATCATCACAGAATGGTAAAGGTTAGAAAGGAACACCCAGAGCACCTTGCACTGGGACTCCACAACTTATCTGGGCAACCTGTGTGAGTGCTTAGTCACCCTCACAGTAAATAAGTGTATCCTGATATTCGGACAAAACTTTGTGTGTTCCAGTTTGTTTCTATTGTCTTTTGTCCTGTCAATGGACACCACTGAAAAGAGCCTGGCTCCAGCCTCTTTGCATTCTCCCTTCAGGTATTTATAGACATTGATGAGAGGTGTGTGTGTCCCCCCCCACCAAGCCTCCTCTTCTCCAGCCCTAGCTTTCTCAGCCTTTCCTACTGGAAGTGTTCCAGTCTCTTCATTCTCTTCATGGCCATTCATTGGACTCTTCAGTATTTTCATGTCTCTCTCGTACTGGGAAGCCCAGAACTGGACACAGTGTTCTAAGTAGAGCCTTACTACCAACAGGTAAGTAGAGGGGAAGAATCACCTTCCTTGAACTGCTGCCAGTACTTTGCCAGCTGCAGCCCAGGATACCATTAGCCTTCTTAGCAGCAAGGACACATAACTGGCTCACATTCAATTTGAAAACTCTGCCAAACCAGTGGTCCACCCAGGACCACCTGTGTGGTCCCTGGCATGTACTGGTCCCTGGGGTTGTCCTCCCTAGGTACAGGACTTTTTACTTTTGTTTAACTTCATAAAATTTCTGTCAACCTATTTCTTCTGCCACTCTGGGTCCACCTGGATCACAACATGACCCTCTGTTGGTTGTATCAGCCACTCTTTCAAGTTTTGTGTCATCTGCAAACTTATTCTTCCCCATCATACACATCATTAATGAAGGTGTTGAACAGCGTGGAACACAGTATTAACCCTTGGGGTATACTGCTAGTTTCTTGCCTCCAGCCTGACTTTGTGTCATTGATCACCACTATCTGGGCCTGGCTATTCAGCCAGTTTTCAGTCCACCTCAGTGCTCATCCAGTCCATACATCCATAGACAGCTGCCCTATCTGCAACCTATATGGGATTAGTCTTGGTGCAGTCATGTGTGTTGCAGTAACATTTTTTTACGATAATGAATGTCTTTGGTATTCATTCTTCAGTAGTTTTAAACCTGGGATCTGTTCCAAAACAGCACATTTTGTCTATCACAGTTTCGGCGTGACTTTCACTAAAATGGTATTTTTAGCAAGGAATTTTACTATGCTTAAAATATTTAAAGCATGTATCTGCCTCCTGAACCTCCACTTAACAAACAAGGAAATGCATTATCCTGATCTTCCTTAAATTTTTAGTTGTCTGGTCCTAACATGTCTCTGATTTTTATCTCATTTATTCCACCTATATTTAACATTCATGGAACTGTGGCATCTATGTCTCAGTTCACAGTGTACTTTACTCATACCATGGCTTGAGGAGAAAGTGCTGTGAATGACATAGCAAAGCCACAGTGGACACTCTTTAGCAGATGAACTCTCTTACCTTTGCAGTTCAAATGCTACTTCTTAACAACTTCCTCTGGACTAGAAGACACTTCAGTTACATTTGGCCTTGCTGTTTGTTAGTTACAAGCACCTTGTATTGTCTGATCTTTATTCCTGCATTACCTGTTTTCTTGTAGTGACATACTAAGCAATACTATTTTCCTTGCAGCTTTAATAGACCACTCTTCTCTAATTGAAGGAACTCTGCTGTCTGAGAAGCAGCATGTTCCCAGAGTAAAGTGCAGCGACAAGCAGGAGACTTAATTTCTTTTACTGTTTAGACAGTGACTCACTGTTTGACTTTGCTCAAATCACTTAGGAGGTCCAAATGTACAAGCAGGTGCACAAAGTTTGGGTGTCTTCATTTTGTGGCCTACCACAGAGTTTTGTTCTGAGAGGTGCTCAACACAGAGAACAGCAGTTAAAGGCAGTAAGAGCTACAGGTGCTTGACATACTGGAAAATCAGAATAGCATTAAAGCATTTCAAAGTCAACATCTTAAAACCCCAGATGATTTCAAGCATGTATGTTTTTAATGTTGTCTTGAAAAGTACTGTTCCTTGATTTCCCTATCTGCAAATAGAAAATCATAACACTCACAAGGTCTGTTGATTACAAATGTTTGTAAAAATTGTCATGATTTCTTGTGTTATAGAACAAGACATTTACTCAGCTATATTAGTATTAAGTTACACATTCTGGAAATATTACAAACAAGAACAGATGGAAATAACCCATCTGAAACTTACACTCAGTTTGTTAGACTGTGGCTGTTCTCCAGGACTTCTGATAAACAAGTTTCAGTCAGTCTTCACTGCACACTGATCCACACTATTGGGTACCTTATGAGTCAAAACAACAACAACAAAAAAGAATTAGTTATAATCCTATCTCTCCTAGAAAAGTGACATACATCTGTGAAAAATCATCTGTGGTTACAAAGGTGAAAGAAATCATCGTGTTAATTAGACTTAAAAGTAAGTATTTTGCCACAATTAAAAAGAATCCAAGCAAGCAGATGTAACAGAAGTTGAGCTCAGAGGAGTTCATCATGAGATGATTACTTGCATTGGCAACCAGCAATGACAGTGTGCTGGTTTCCAAAAGCTATTATTTTACTGACAGTGACAGCAGTAGCAGTGCCAGGAGAAACAACGTCTCTGGTAGCAAGGTACAGCAATATGCCCTTGTATGTGAACATGAAGATCCAGTTGGAGTGAAGTTTGATAGCAGTCAACAAACTCGCTCAGAGTTTCCTTCTCTGATCAATGTGACTATGGAGTGCCTGGGTTAGAGCAAATGTAGTTGCATCATGACAGTACACTTAGGGAAGATTAGACTGTGACAAGACAATATGCAAGAAACTAACAAACAAACAAAAAAAAAAACCTCGAAGTTTTAGTTATAAAGCAAAGTTATATAACTAAAGTTTAGTTATTTAGCAAAGTTATAGTATTAGTTATGATTTGAGAGAGTAAAAAATCTCAAACTGAAATGCACAGAGTGATGTTATTCAGCTTCCATAGGCTTCTCTGCTTCTGATAGAGAATCAAGAAACAGAAGCCAAGTATTACATCACCTACAAACATTTGACCACTAGACAGATGATCTTCTGAAGCTGAGTGTGTGACCCTAAAGTTTCATCTATTAAGCTAGGAATTAGCTCCTGCTGTAAAATTTTGCTCTGTGAAAACCTGCACCAGAGCAATTGGGTTCTCCCATTGCTGAACTCTACTGGAAATGATCTTTATAATCTTGATTTGTATTGACAATGGGCACAGGTGACCTTTCTCTTTACCAGTTCATCTCTCTGTCTTTTCTTCTGGTAAAAGGACATTTACTTCTACTGTGAAAAACTTGTGATACCCTACAGAAAACACCAGTTCTAGGTATTAGAGATGTTACAATCACCATTATTACTGTTGCTATAATGCAGGGGGAAAGAAAGACTATTCTGGGATCATCCCTAATGTTCCTGAAAGTTTTGGAATGTATGTCAAAAGTAGAGGAGCTACAGAAAGCCCAAATGCCAAGGGAACAGTGAGTAAACAAGTTGTCCAAACCGCTTATTGGATTTCACTGCAGCTGGTGTGTTGGGTCTGTCTGAGTTGGAGTCACCTTTCCCTGCAGCAGCCCACACAGTGCTGCACTCATAGCTGGAACTCCAGCACTCATAGCTGGAACAGCACTGATATCACTCCAGTGTTGTGTCTATTGCTGTGTAGTGCTGGCACAGCATCAGGACTCGTTCCAAGCCCCCACGAGCCAGCAGGTGGGCAAGTGATGGGGAGGAGACATTGCCGGGGCAGCTTTAATCCAACCAAAGGGATATTCCATAACACCTGACGTCACACTCAGCAATAAAAGGGGGGCTCTCGTGGGGGAGGGGGCTGTTCCTCCTGAGCAACCACTACGCGTTTGAGGCCCTGCTTCCCAGGATGTGGCTGAACACCACTAATTGCTGGGAAGTAGAGAATATTTTTTTTTCTCTCTCTCTGTGCTTCTGCACGGACTGATTGTTTCTTTTGTTTCTTTTTTCCTCCCCATTCCCTTTCCCTTTAATTAAACCTTTCTCATCTCAAAAAAAAAAAAAAAAAAAAAAAAAAAGGTGGAATGTAGTGGGTTTCCGTGGCAAGGTTTTGGTAGCAGGGGGCCATAGGGGTGGTTTCTTTGAGAAGGATCTAGAAGCTGCCCCATGTTTGGTAAGAGCCTCATTGTTTTCCAGATCTGAGCCAATAAGCGATGTTGTTTTGCGCCTCTGTGAGAGCATATTTAAGACAGGGAAAAAAACGCTGCGCCACACAGCAGCTGGGAGAGTGAGAGGAGTGAGGAACGGCCTTGCAGGCGCCAAGGTCAGTGCAGAAGGAGGGGGAGAGGTGCTCCAGGCGCCGGAGCAGAAGTCCCCTGCGGCCTGTGGTGAGGACCATGGTGAAGCAGGATGTCCCCCTGCAGCCCATGGAGTACCACGGTGGAGCAGGGTTTCACGCTGCAGCCCGTGGAGGAGACCACAATGGAGCAGGTGGCCCTGCACCGACGGAGTCTGCCGCCCGTGGAAGACCCCTGCCGGAGCAGATTCTGGGCCGGACCTGTAGCCCGTGGAGAGGAGACCACGCAGGAGCAGGTGACCTGGCAGGAGCTGCTGCCCGTGGGGGACCCAGGTTGGAGCAGTTTTCTCCTGAGGGATGGACCCCGTGGTATGGACCCATATCTGGAGCAGTTCTGGAAGAGCTGCTGCCTGTGGGAAGCCCATGCCGGATCAGTTCATCAAGGACTGCATCCCGTGGGTGGGACCCCACAGCACAGGGGACGAGAGTGACCGAGAAGGAGCGGCAGAGAAGAAGCACTGTAGACTGACCATAACCCCCATTCCCCCATTCCCCTGCACCGCTCGGGGGAGGAGGTGGAAGAGGGTGGATGGGGGGGGAAGGTGCTTTTGGTTTCTTTCCTTTGTTTCTCACTTCTCTAGCTTGTTAGTAATGAGCACTAAATCTTACTATCTTCTTATGCTGAGTCTGTTTTGCCCGTTACAATAAT
This sequence comes from Anas acuta, assembly GCF_963932015.1. Classification (NCBI taxonomy): domain Eukaryota; kingdom Metazoa; phylum Chordata; class Aves; order Anseriformes; family Anatidae; genus Anas; species Anas acuta. Next base: position 13,228,643 of record NC_088979.1, read on the forward strand.
TATTGTGTGATTTTCTTGTCCTTATCTCAACCTTTGAGCCCTTTTCACATATTTTCTCCCTATTCCTCTTTGAGGAGGGGGAGTGAGAGAGCGGCTGTGGTGGAGCTCGGCTGCCCACTTGAGCGGAACCAGGACAGATGGATATTTGGATTCTGTGGCAGGGCAGGTCACTGCACCTTTCTACCACAGAGGTTGTTATTCCTGTCTCTGACAGCTGAATTAGGGTCTCTTGTATTTCAGTGTTCTAGAAGAGAGGTAGAACTTTCAGTTCCCTGGCACAATGCTTCTATGTGTGTCAGCTGTTTAACAGCACCTGACTTGAAATGTTTCTGTCATATGTAAGAAAATAGAAAAACTGGTGATGTAAAGGATTAACTATCCCAAAATGTTTGATCTTGATAATATTTAAGAGTTTAACTTGATCTTTTTTGGTGGTTTCACACTGATGACTAACCAAACTCCGCCACGCATCTCTCTCACTCCCTCTCCCCTCCTCAAAGGAACAAGAGGAGAAGATCTGCTGGAAAAGGGCTCAAGAGCTGAGATAAGGACAGGGAGATCACTTACCAATTACTGGAACAGGCACAACGGACTCAGGATAGGGATATTAATGTAATTTATTGCCTATTACTAACACACCAGAGCAGTAAGAAATGAAAACCAATTCACCTCCATCCACCCCCTTCTACCTCCTCCCCCAAGCAGTGCAGGGAAACAGGGAATGGGGGCTGCGGCCAGTCCACGGTGCTTCATCTCCACCACTCCTTCACGGTCACTCTCTGCCTCGCTCCACGTGGGGTCCTTCCTACAGGATGCCGTCCTTCCCGAACTGAGCCTGTGGGGGCTGCCCACAGGCTGCAGCTCTTCAAGAACTGCTCCCACATGTCTCCGTACCACGGGATGCATCCCCCAGGAGCAAACTGCTCCAACATAGGTTCTCCACAGGCAGCAGCTCCCCCCAGATGCCCTGCTCCTGCGTGGGCTCCTCTCCATGGGCTGCAGCTCCGGCCCGGGGCCTGCTCCTTCGGGGGCTCTCCATGGGCCGCAGCCTCCTCCAGGACACATCCACCTGCTCCACCGGGGGCTCCTCCACCCATGGGGGGGCTGCAGCATGGAGATCTGCTCCATTTGAATGAAATTCTTAGTCACAGATTTAATATATATATATACATATATATACATATATAACTCCTATATATTGAGTCTTTTAACTACAGTTAGCAGGCTAAAAAGTCGCTTTGAGGATCATAACCTGCCACTTAGTATGTGATATATATTATTCTCTTGTGCCTGCTTGTAACTGTAGATAACAAATTCTCACCACTGCAGGATGTGGGTTTTTCTTTCTAAGTTAAATATTTTTTTTTTCTTATGCATTTAAGTTTGGAATTGTGCTCAGCTTTTCGTGAGCTTACCAAAGTAACGTCCAGCACACAAATATAGAAGTGGTTTCATACTTCCTAATAAATCAGTAGAAATACTCTGTTAAGTTTGATGAAAGTAGGTATTATATCCTTGATACCTATATGGATAAATTGAAAGCATAAATTGAAGTATAATATAAGATAGGAAAAAAAAATAAATTACTATATTGAGAAATAATTTTAAATGTTGAAGTTCTGTTGTAAAGCATCTGGTCTTTTAAAATGCTTTGGCTGAAATGTGACAGTCTTTGTAACAACCTGTATACTTGGTGAGGAACCTGAGGAGCAATTTCTTGCCATTAAGATTTCCTGGTATAGCTACCCTCTGTGTCTCTTCTCATATTACCTTTTAATCTTCACCTCTGAAGACTGTTCGGTACTAGAAACAGATGAAAGCAAAAAAGCAGAAGGAGAGATGTTAAATGGAAAATATTGCACTAAGAACTCAAAGGCAGTCTCGAAACATACACAGTGGAAATGCTTATATATATATATATATAATATATATATATATTATTAGAGCAAACATATTCTTCAATTCAACTTACAGTACAAGATATCCCAGAGGGCATTTAGGAACACAGCTGTCTTTGATTTCAATGAAAACTATGTTTTCTGAAGATGGTGTTGCCTATCTTGCAGTCACTGCATAACCTAGTTGCGCAGCAGGAACCAGGATATGGAGTACCTTTCACCTGTAGTAGAGACACAGTGAGACCTGCTTCGACTGTCTAATGATTCCTGGCATTTCGTCTAGTACGATATGGGAAGCGTTACATTTCTTAGAGAAGCCTTTCTTCCACACAGCTGATGTTGCCTGACACATTTTCAAATTAACAAGTATCTGCGAGCCAATTTAACACAATAGAAAGAGGCTAAATGAAGTGGGAGGAAGAAGATCTGATTTAACCACTTCAAGAAGCAAAGTACTGAATAGGCAAGTGAGCAAAAGGTAACTATTTTTCTTCTGCACAGCACTGCATCAGAAGCAGTAGATTTGTTTAATAAATGCAGAAGGGCAAGTCAGTTGCCAGAATATGCGAAGGAAAAATGAAGGGTATTGTGATTCTACTTGGAATGAAACGTTGAAAGGGAATCAGTTTCCTGTAAGAAGTAAAAAGCAGGAGAAAGATCTGTATGTTTCTTAAGCTATTTTTTTCTAGCTAACTACAGCAGGCCTTAATCAAATGTCTCCCCAGATCTGTTACCTCTACATTTTCCTCTCCTACCTTTCCCTTCCACAATATTTAGTGACTTTGACACTGTTTCCCCTTTGTAACATATAAAAATTCAGATTCTTAAGTCATTAATGGGCATGTAATCTGTTTTGTCTGAGGATCACTGCTAGACTGCATAGCCCTACATTGAGCTATTCTTCACAGCCTTCCTGCATAACCTTTTTGGGGGTTATTTTACACCTCTCTTCTACTCTAATTTCCTGTTCAGTGTATATTATAGCATCTATTAATCACAGAATGTGGAAAAGTATAAAACTCTACAGCTGGAGTACTCTAAGGATTGAAAATATCCAAAGAAAGGTTTGAGACCTTTGGGTGTAATGGGCTGTAAAAGTAAAAGCTGTGATTTACCGTTTCTTCCAGTTAATGAAACCTGATGGCCAGCCCACCTTCTGTGGAATTCAGTGATCTGCAGATGTTTATATATAATAAGAAGTTTGAGTAAATTGTGGTCATTTTCCTTTTCCTTTTAATGCATTGTACTTCCATGACATTGTGTAACCTTTTTTTGCACAATGATTTTTGTATCATTCAGTTCAAAGCCAAAAATACTACACAAAGATTTATTATTATTGTAAAAGCAAAACAGCTGAATTATTTCTGTTCTTTCAGGTTAAATCAGTCTAAAAATGAAAAATGTTAATATCTAGACATATAACTGTGCATGAACATGCAGTAATAGCATATATGATACACATACACATGGAGATATTGAATACCTGTGTAATTTATGTAAGAGAAAGAAACTCAAAAAAATAGAAGAGATAAGTGCTTATTGTACCTAAAAGAAGAGATTTGGTATTATTTCAACAGAGAATGTCTGTCTTTTGGAATGTTTCTACATTCCACTACCTATATATATATATATATATATCTAGGTGTATATATATATATATATAGGTATGTGTATATATACACATACATACATGAATACATTTATATATATAAAGTATATAAAACACCATAAGATAATGTGATTCTTAAGGGCAGCATTTTCCTTCCCCAGGTGTGGTTGTAAAACCTCCAGGCAAACGACTGATCAGCTTAATAACATCTAGGAATTAATTCCAAAATATGCTGTGAAGGAGAGGAATTGTTATGCTTAAGATATTTTCATGGAAAACAAACAAACAAACAAAATACCTAATGTGTAAAGTCTTTTTTTTTTTATTGTGTAATTAAAATTCTGTCTTGAAGAATTCTTATTATCACAGTTCATCTTATTACAAAAAATAAAGGAAAGAACACTATTAGAAGGAGTAAGTTGAAACTGCCTTGCATACTCTCCTCATATCTACCCCTTTTACGTTGTTAAATGCAATTTTCCAACACCATCTGGATGCAAATGTTAGCTTCAGTCGGAAGAATGGCTAGTTCTCTATATCTTGAATCCTCCACTAGGACTCAATGATTTCTTCCTTGCGGCTAGCATAGAATCATAGAATCATAGAATATCCTGAGTTGGAAGGGACCCTTAAGGATCATCAAGTCCAACTCTTGACACCGCACAGGTCTACCCAAAAGTACAGACCATGTGACTAAGTGTACAGTCCAATCTCTTCTTAAACTCAGACAGGCTCGATGCAGTGACCACTTCCCTGGGGAGCCTGTTCCAGTGTGCAACCACCCTCTCCCTGAAGAACCCCCTCCTGATGTCAAGCCTAAATTTCCCCTGCCTCAGCTTAACCCCGTTCCCGCGGGTCCTGTCACTGGTGTTAATGGAGAAAAGGTCTCCTGCCTCTCGACACCCCCTTATGAGGAAGTTGTAGACTGCAATGAGGTCTCCCCTCAGCCTCCTCTTCTCCAGGCTGAACAGGCCCAGTGCCGTCAGCCGTTCCTCGTATGTCTTCCCCTCCAGGCCTTTCACCATCTTCGTAGCCCTCCTCTGGACACTCTCCAACAGTTTCATGTCCTTTTTATACTGTGGTGCCCAGAACTGCACACAGTACTCGAGGTGAGGCCGCACCAGCGCAGAGTAGAGAGGGACAATCACCTCCCTTGACCTACTAGCGATGCAGTGCTTGATGCACCCCAGGACACGGTTGGCCCTCCTGGCTGCCAGGGCACACTGCTGGCTCATATTCAACTTGTTGTCTACCACGACCCCCAGATCCCTCTCTTCTAGGCTGCTCTCCAGTGTCTCATCGCCCAGTCTGTACGTGCAGCCAGGGTTTCCCCGTCCCAGGTGCAGGACCCGGCACTTGCTCTTATTGAACTTCATGCGGTTGGTGATCGCCCAGCTCTCCAACCTATCCAGATCCCTCTGCAAGGCCTTTCCACCCTCAACAGAGTCCACAACTCCTCCTAGTTTGGTGTCATCAGCAAACTTGCTCAAAATACCTTCTATTCCTACATCCAGATCATTTATAAAAATATTGAAAAGTACCGGCCCAAAAAAATGGAGCCTTGAGGGACCCCACTGGTGACCGCCCGCCAGCCTGATGCAGCCCCATTCACCATAACCCTTTGGGCCCTGCCCGTTAGCCAATTGCTCACCCATCATATGATGTTTTTATTTAGCTGTATGGTGGACTTTTTGTCCAGTAGGATCCTATGGGAAACCGTGTCAAAAGCCTTGCTGAAGTCCAAAAAAATCACATCAGCTGGTTTCCCTTGGTCCACCATACGGGTGATCTTATCATAAAAGGAAATCAGGTTAGTTAGGCAGGACCTACCCTTCACAAACCCATGCTGGCTGGGACCAATGACTGCTTTGTCCCCCAGGTGCGCCTCAATAAGTTTGAGAACCATCTTCTCCATGATTTTACCAGGCACTGATGTGAGACTGACAGGCCTGTAATTGCTAGGGTCTTCTTTCTGACCCTTCTTGAAAATCGGCACAACATTTGCCAGCTTCCAGTCTACCGGGACATCTCCAAATTCCCAGGATCATTAATAAATAATTGAGAGAGGTTCCGCGATGATGTCCACCAGCTCTTTCAGCACCCGGGGATGAATCCCATCCGGACCCATGGACTTGTAGGGATCCAGGTGGAGTAGCAAATCCCGCACACGTTCAGGGTCGGTTGGGAGTTTGTCATCCCCACCGTCCCGGTCCTCCAGGTCAGGGCACCCTGGGTCCCGAAGCCCATCATCGGCATTGAAGACAGAGGCAAAGAAGGCGTTAAGCGTCTCTGCTTTGCCTATGTCATTGTCTGTGAGGAGACCTTCCCTATCAAGGAGCAGCCCTATGTATTCTTTAGTTCTCCTTTTTTCATTCACATATCTAAAAAAAACCTTTTTATTTTCTCTCACAGACACAGCCAGCTTCAACTCTAGGTGTGCTTTGGCCACACGAATTTTCTCCCTACAAACACGAACAGCATCCCTGTATTCTTTCCATGACACCTGGCCCTCCTTCCAGTAGCGAAACACTCTCTGTTTCCGCCTAATCTCCATTAGAATGTTCCTGGTCAGCCACGCCGGCCTCCTGTCCCACCTGCCTGACTTGCATGCTCACAACTTGCTAATTCTTCACTGGTTTTCAAGTGCATCTTTCATCTGGATTTACTTTTTATGGTGCAATGATTAAAAACATAATACTGTAAGAGAATTGGAAGTGAGATATAATTCTCTCTCTTCCTACATGGTGGCTTCATCACTTAATCTCCCTCTTCATAATCTTTATAAAACTTGACTCTTTGTATGCGCTAAGCCTCACAGAAGAGTGAGTAGTCTGCCCTCCTACTACCTCACAAATCTAATTGGTTATTGGACTGCAGATATGGCTTTGAATCATTCAGGCAGTATGGGATTCAGCTGTAACATCACTTAAGCAAATTCTTATCCACTAGCGTGGTCTACAAAAAGTTAATGAGAAAAGCATCAGATTTTCTCTCTTGTACTGTTTTTTGTTTGTTTGTTTGGTTGGTTGGTTTTTTGTTTTGTTTTGTTTTGTTTTTTCCTTTTTAAATATTCAATAAAACTCAAAACTACCGTTCAGTCCCTGAATTCAGTGCCTCACCAAAAGCAAGGTCTAAGTAAATTTTTCAATTCAGACTTCAATACCAATACGATAAGGAAATGTTTCATAATACTCAGGTGCGTTAGCTATGAAATCGCTAGTTAGTTCTACCACAAAACCTTTGACAGAACTTCAGGTGTATAATGTATTCCCTAACAATAACATAAACAGCTCTGACTAAGACAGGTAACTGGCATATTTGTATAAATGTATGTATGTATTTATGATTAGACCTAAAATTATTGAACAGACATAGTTCCCAGGTGCTGACTGATTTCCAGAAAAATAACGTATGTAAAGAATAACTTGGAACAGGAAGCCAAGGAGTCAAGCAACTGAGTACATAAATTAGGTTAGGCACAAGAAAAACTAAAAACTAAAAAAAAAAAAAAAAAAAAAAGTGTTCAGCCTTCATGTGAAAGTTAACTAACCCAGAAGCTCACATACTGTCACAACAGTGGGATTATTTATTTATTTTGTCTTTTGTAATTGAAGATGCTAACAATTGTACAAATTTACTAGAAGTGTTGTGTCAATTTAACTTAATGAATGGCTATCTGAGGTGTTTGTTTTTTTTTTTAGGGAGTTAAGCTAAATTGAGACATATGCCTGTAGCATCATTTCAAATGACTCATTTGAAAACAAAGTTATCAATGACTATCTTAATTGTATGTTATCTGGAAAAGGCCACTTTTTATTATTAAAATAATATGGAAAATCATAATTAGAAAAATGTACATGAAGTAGTTTAGAATTCAACAACAAAGATTATTAAGCTTAACTAAGCTTAACAGGCAAATTAGTATAAACTTGAAACTTATTTTTTCATTCTTTTCAGTACTATCATTTCCTTATACAGTAGCAAAAAGAATTCTTTGTTACTGTTTCTTTCATGTGGGAGGGAAGAGAAGGTTGGAGAAAAAGCACTTTTTTCATAACAGCATATAGCAAAGCATTTGTATATCCTATAGCCATTCCAAAACAAGAAATGTGTCTCAGATTTAGTTCATATAGCCAACCAATGCTGCCATGTCATGCAACACACAGGGAGTGATACAAGAGAGTTAAAGAAATTGATCTCCAAATACAAGAAGGATTGAGTGATTTAAGGGTCCGAATATAGGTCTACACGTACAGGTAGCTAACACTATATATATTTTTTTCTGTTCCAGAGATTACTGAAAAGGAGTCCTAACATTTGTCGATTCAGTTCTTCTCCTGAGCATCATCAGATTTCAAACATACAAGAAAAATTTTGTGGAGATCATCTCTGTTTTGAAGGACAACATCTGGACAGCCAGTAGGGGAGCTGAGGTAGTGGATATTTAAACCAAAGTATTCGGGGAATATGTTTATGAGTGTTATTGCTTGCAGTTATTAGTTCATAAAAGTAAGATCAAACATAGAAGCTTTTGCCAGTAATTCATCTTGAATACCCTTGCCAATAGAACATAGATTAATAAAAAGAGAGATCCAGTTTTCTGGATGTTACTATTAGGTTTCTCACCATGGGTTTGTAGAAGATACTGTCTTGAAAGTGTTCACCACCCTTTGTAAATGTTTTAAAATAATCACTGTGGTATTCTTGGGACCTGAGCATGCTGAATAACTTCTTAAAATAGTTTATGACTCATTTTTAATAGTATTTGATCGATTCTGGAAAACTCTGGAAACAAGAATCAGACACTACGTCTAAATTGCACTTCTAAACTCCCAGGTATTTCAGTGTGGCTTGGTCTGTTTCTAGAATATGTTGGGTTTATTATAGGAGTCTGAATTAACAGGCAAGTTCTCATGAAAATAAAATTAAAGATCAAGGCTAATGCACCTGGTTAAGCAGTAAACGTTTGTTCCTAAATAATCTTAAGTGGCTTATGTAACTCAGTGCATGTTTTATTATTATATTCAAATAAATACAAATGTATACTAATGATACAGTTGAAGGTAAAAAGTGGTCTGCTCATTAAAAGCCCATTGTGACACAAACTGGTGCAGTGTAGTAGCTGTAAGCATGATTCTTTTGTATCTGATATTCATTTTCCAGATGAATGATGGATACTCAGTTTAAATTTATCATGAATACATCTGCAGATGGAAATAAGATGCAGTAAATGTCTGTGGTTGTCTATTAATGGCTATGCTTCATCATATAATAGTTGAATGACTTATGATCATGTAGTTCAGGACATCTTTAATTAATTTTTGAATTGAGTCTTCATTCTCAACCTCAGACTATGTTTTATTAGTAGGTCAACATGAAGAGTCTGCTAAAGTGCAGTGTGTGGCTGTGCAAATATATTTGGAAGCACATAGTTCATTGCTGGATGTCAGACATTTTACCTGCCTACCTAACTAATTGAGAATCATAAGACTAGGAAGCCATAGTAATGAATGAGACAGTGTAGTCTGACCAGGCATAAGTGAATTAGAATTGATGAACTTGATATGAGTAGATTCACACTGTCATTTTAAATATAACACAGTTTAACTCATTTTCCTGCTCTTGAGAATTTATTGCAACCATTAAAAGTATAGGAAAGCATGCTGAATTTTAAATTGCTTTCTCTATACAAGCCTTATTATAGTAGAAGATTTATTGAAGGATAACCTTTCTATAAAAAAGTGGTGTTGCTCTAAGTTCATGTAAAATAGACATTCTGGCATCTAAGAGATGTCATTAATGTCCCTGAGGAGCAAGAGGTGTTAGAAGGAGAGAAGAGGGAAGAGTATTTCCAGAGTCATAAATGAAAACTCATTCTCTGTTCTTTTTCTGTCCAAAGAGCAGTAGAGATAAATTTAATACATAATTTTATTTGAGAATTTAACTTTCTGTAGATTTCTGTTTATCAAAATTGAAGAATTCTGTAAGTTTTTCAAGTCTTTTGACAGTCCAACTTTGACAAATACTTAAGGATCATTTCTCTTGATATTCTTTCTACAAAAATCTCTAATAACTGGTGACTGAGCTAACTTCTGGCCTGCCAGCCTTTGTGTATGATTTTACCTTTATGCTCTTTTACTCTGAGTCTTGTGTCTGTTTCTTAAAGCCATGTCATTTATTCACAGAAACACAGAATGTTTGAGGTTGGAAGGAACATCTGAAGATCATCTAGTCTAAATCTCCTGACAAGCAGGATCGCCTAGAGCACATTGTGCAGAATGGCATCCAGGCAGGTTTTGAATATCTCCAGAGAAAGAGACTCCACAACCTCCCTGTTCCAGTGTTCTGTCAGTCTCACATTAAAGAAGTTTTTCCTCATATTCAGCTGGATCTTCCTGTGTTTCAGCATCTGCCCTTTGCTTCTATCACTGGGCACCACCAAAAAGAGTCCAGCCCCATTATCTTGACATTCACCCTTAATATATCTGTATATATTGATAAGATTCCCTTCTCAGCCTTCTTCTTTCCAGGCTAAACAGGCCCAGCTCTCTTTGCTCATAAGAGAGATGCTCCAGTTCTCTAATCATCTTTGTAGCCCTCCATGAGACTCTATTTAGGAGCTCCATATCTCTCTTGTACTAGGGAGCCCAGAACTGGACACGTTATCCAAATTTGGTCTCACCAGGGCTGAATACAGTGGGAGGATGATCTTATTTGACCTGCTGGCAACCCTGTCCTTAATGCGCTCCAGGATGCCATTGGCCTTCTTGGCCACAAAGGCGCGTTGCTGGCTCATGGTTATCTTGCTGTCTGCCAGGACTCCCAGATCCTTCTCCATAGAGCTAATTTCCTGCAGGTCAGCCCCCCAGCCCATACTGATTCATGGTGCTATTTCTCCCTAGGTGCAGGAACCATCTTAGCCCATTCATCTTAGCCCAGCTCTCCAGCCTGTCTCTCTGAATGACAGCACAGTCTTCTGGTGTATCAGCTATTCCTCCCAGTTTTGTGTCATCAGCAAGCTTGCTAAGAGTGCACTCTGTCCCTTCATCCAGGTCATTGATGGGTGTTGAACAAGAGTGGACCCAGTACTGTCTCCTGGGGGACACCTTTAGCTACAACCTTCTATCCAGACTATGCTGCTTGGCCACTCTCACAACACTCTGAGTTCTGCCATCCAGCCAATTCTTAGTCCACCTCACTGCCCACTCATCTAACCCACGCTTCCTGAGCTTATGTCTGAGAACGTTCTGGGAGACAGTGTCAAAAGCCTTTCTGATGTCAAGGTAGACAACATCCACTGCTCTCACCCCATCTACTCAGTCATTCCACCGCAGAAGGCTATCAGGTTCATTAAACATGATTTCCCCTTGGTGAATCCATGCTGACTACTCCTGCTCACTTTCTTTTCCTTCACATGCTTATAGGTGACACCCAGGATGAGCTGTTCCATCACCTTTCTAGGGATGGAAGTGAGTCTGACTGGCCTGTAGTTTCCTGGTTCCTCTTTCTTGCCCTTTTTGAAGACTGGAGGGACAGAGGCTTTCTTCCAGTCCTTGGGCATCTCCCTACTCCCTCAGTGTAATGGGGGAGAAAATTGAAAAGTGCAAGAACTCATGGGTTGAGATAAGGACAGTTTAATAAGAAAAAAAAAAAAAAAAAAAAAAAAAAGATATTCAATATAATTGCTCACCACCAGCTGACTGATGATTCAGGTGCCCCCCTTAGCCAACTCCCCTGGTCTTACTGTTCAGCATGAGCAATTCATAAGGTATGAAATACGCCTTTGGATATCTGACAGTTTGGGTCAACTGTCCTGGTTCTGTCCCCTCACAGATCCTTGTGCACACCTAGCTTCCTTGTTTGCAGGGCAGCACAGGAATCTGAAAAGCCCTTAACTTAGTGTAAGTACTTCTCAGTAACAACTAAAGCAGAAGTGTATTGTCTGCATTATTTTGATCCTAAATCTAAAACACTGTGCCATATAAACTACTAGGAAAAAAAATAACTCTATCCCAGTTGAAAACAGGACAAAAAATAATCCAAGATTGCCCATGAAACACAAGTCATTCTGTATTTTGTTCCACTTCTATAAACAATTTTATGCCCAAGTGTGAGCTGTTTATTTACTGGTGAAGAATATGCCCTTAACTGCCCCACACAGGGTTGGGACAATCCCAGACAAGAGTATAGACTGAGAGAAAAACTCTTTGAGAGCAGCACTGCAGAGAAAGACTTTGGGGTTCTGGTGGATGAAAGGCTCAACATGAGACAGCAATGTACGCTTGCAGCCCAGAAGGCCAGATCTTACCTGGGCTGCATCAACAGAGATGTCACCAGCTGGTCAATGTAGGTGATTGTGCCCTTCTACTCTGCCCTGGTGAGGCCTCACTTGCAGTGCTGTATCCAGGTTTGTGGCCCCATCACAAGAAAGATGTGGACCTGTTAGAGTCAGTCCAGAGGAGGGACTGACAAAGATGATCAGAGGGCTGGAGCACTTATCCTATGAAGAAAGGTTGAGGGAGCTGGGGATGTTCAGTCTGTAGAAGAGAATCCTGCTTTTCAGTATTTAAAGGAGTCTTATAAAAAGGATGGAGAAGGACTCTTTACTCGGGTAGATAATATTAGAACAAGGGGGAGTGGTCTTAAACTAAAAGAGGACAGATTTAGATGATTATAAGTTAGGAGGAAATTCTTCACTCAGAGGGTGGTGAGGCCCTGGAACGGGTTGCACAGAGAAGTTGTGGATGCCCCATCCCTGGAGGTGTTCAAGGCCAGGGTAGTTGGGGCCTTTGCCAACCTGAGCTAGTGGGTGGCATCCCTGCCTATGGCAGGGGAGGTTGAGTCAGATGATCTTTAATGTCCCTTCCAACACAAGTCATTCAAAGATTCTCTATGATTCTACAGGGTTTTTTTTTTGTTTGTTTGTTTTGTTTTTTTTTGTTTTTTTGTTTTTTTTTGTTTGTTTGTTTTTGTTTTTTTTTTTCCTGTTTCTATTCTTTATTCTCTACAAATTTATCTGCAGTTGAATTTTCCAGGAGTGAAGATTACATGCACAGCTATGTTAAATCAGAATAGCTGGTGCACGTCAAAGTTTGGTTCATCATTTTAAGTTAATTACTCAGATAAATGTAGAACAACAGCAGCAAAGTTTGCATAAATAAAAGAAATCTCTCCAGTGCATATTTTTGAATAGGCTACGTTAGTCCTCTTATTATATCTATCTTTACCATGTGAACCTGGGCATAGAGATTACATTTAGTAGATCTTTTTAGAATTGCTCTTTCAAGTTTTACTTGAAAAAAATGCTTCCATTAGTAAAAAACCGTTGCTAAAATAGACCATATATGTTTGTCATATATTGTTATTTAGACAATCTGAAATTCTGACAGTTATAATAGTGATGGACAGGAACAAAAGTATCAGTGATTTGCAAAAATACATCTCCACGTTTTCTCCCAAATGCAAAGATTTCAGTAGATGAACATATTGAGTGAGTGGAAGGACTTCACATGAATTAGTCATTTCTATATGTGTGGAATTTAACAAACCTTAAATGGCTTGTGCTAGATAAAATAAAAACAGAAAAATGACCTTTATCTTTGCCACCACTGCAAATCATGTTGTTCCACTGTTCCAGTGATGCGTAGAGGTGGATATAACAAAGATGACTACAATAGACTTTTCCATAGACTGAGTTTTCCAGGTCATTTAATTCTCTCTAGTGTCTTCAGAACCTTTCCAACAGAGCTAATGATAACAGATTGCCACATTATCCTGTTCATGGTGACCTGTTTGAGTAGTCGCCAGAAATTCTAGTCACTCAAAACTATGGGTGAAGAAAAGTGTTTACTAATTCACTTCTAATGGTTACTGTAACGTATTCAGAGAAAATAAAATAATACATTGCATTACTGAGCACTTCATGTGCTAAGTAATGATTCTATTATTCTGAAAATTGATCCTTTGATTTGGATTGCTGTTATGCTATAACTTGTTCTAAAATTTCCTTGCAGAATCTGGCCTCCTGCCAATTCATGTTCCATAGGATTAGTTTCCCCAGTCTGACAAGTTTGTTTTTATAGCATATAGACAGTTAAAGATCCACACTGACTAAACATACTTACTTCTCTTCTTGCTAAAAAAAGAACTAACTGTGGCTCAGATGTTGATGAATATACCATTTTGCTGGAAGTTGTGATTGCTTCTGGAGTACATTAACTTAGAAAAGTGTGACTGAGAAAGTTTTTCTACTTATGCATATGGTCACGTTCAATCTCGGACACTGATGATTTTAGGTTTTGTCCAAGTTTTTTGTATCTGAATCTCCAACGTAATATTCTGATAACCAGGAAACTTGGAATAACACCAATTTCCATGAAAAACATTTATTAATTTTTTATTAAATATGTAGAAATAATGGATCTTCCTATCAGCTACTTCAATATAAAGCTACTCCTTTCCAACTAGAACAAAATAATTTTGTGGAAAAATATCTTCTTGGTAGTTCTGCTTTTGAGATACTTTGGTCTTGAATATTACTCCTACCTAATTTTGAAGAGTTAGAGGGATCTAAAATTTTAAATGTTAATTTATTCATACAGATTCCTAAACCTGGATTTTTTAAAGATATATATATATATATTTATTTATTTATATATATATATATATATAAAATATATATATATAATATATATATATATATATATATATCATATGTATATGTATAGCATATGTAGTTTTCAAGTACATATATGTGAATAAATATATATATGAAATATTCAAGTATGATATATATATTTAAACTGCATTTTATCGATTTCCTATAGAAATGCTATGTACATCATACTCATTCCATGTCAATGCAAATTTCATGTTAAGAGAATTACCAAAGCTTACTATGCACCAATGATTCATTTCAACTTTCAATTTATACCTTTTTGTTTCCTAACTTAGGACTAATATTGAAACTTGTGTTGAGCATGTAAGCCACTTGCAGAACCACTTTATCAGCAGTTTCAAGGGGTGAAATAATTCCTACTGCTTTGACAAGATGAGAACTAAAGCTCAATATTATTTTTTTATCATTATTAATTATTAGCATTTATTGGTTGTAGCAGGAGTATTTTTTCTATTTAAAGTCCTTAGAATGAAATCTATTTTCATCATTTTAATAACATATGCAGTGGGATTTCTAAAGAATTTATGTAATTAATTCTTTCAAATTCATATGCATATTGTTATTGCTTTAACATTTGATACTGATAGAACTGAGTTGCAAAATATTTAATGACATTTTGCAAGTAATATCTTATTAAGTTTGTCATTACCACCTGACACAAGCAATTTTAGAAATCAACAGTCTTGTTAGTTAATACTAATGAATGTGGCAGTCACACATCATTGTCTCTTACCTTGGTTTTCGTGTCTTTTTTTTAGAGTGGAGAGGAGGAGGAGGGGGCTTCTTGCTGTTATAGGCTTCAGTATTATTGATTGTACAACTTCAAAATCACTTGTTACTGACATGTCTGGATTTTGTATCACATGAAAGAAAGTAGGTAACTGCCAAGAAAAAAAAAAATAAGTGGCTACATATAGAAACAAAGTTCATAGATTCATAGTGTTCGCATTAAAACCTACCTGTGCTGACATGACCAACTCAGCTCCGCCTCCTCATGACATCCCTGTAGGCACTGGGGGTTCTGTTAGGATCATTCAAGCTGTCTCTGCTTGAGGCTGAGCAAGTCCAGCTCCTCTTGCTTCACAAGAAAAGTGCTCTAGGCCCCATAGTCTTGGTGGCCTCTCTCCAGTTGGTTACCATCTTTTTTTTTTTTTTTCCCCACTATTCTACATACAGAAATTCTCAGGGAAGTGTGAAATAAGACTTTCTTTAACTTCATTAGACAACATTCAGAAACATGTTTGATCTTTTATTCTGATTTGAGGCCAATTTTTATTTTTATTTAATTTAAAGTAGCATGAGTCAGACTCTCATTGATTAACAAAAATAGAATTTGGCCTTCAGATAAAAACATCCAAAGAGTGCATCCAGTTTCTTAAAAGTCAAGATCTTGTATAACTCCTTTTTTTTTTTTTTTTTTTTTTTTTTTTACATTCAGAAAAATCAGAATGAGATAAAGAGGGAAAATAAGAAACATAATAATCCAATTCGATTTTTTAGGCATTCTCTTTACTCGTGTCTTTTGGTGATACTTGCACAGCTGCAATTTCCCATAAATGTCAGATTCTCTATTTAAAGTGAATAAGCAAAAAGAAAGAACAACTTTTAACTGATGTGAAAGGCATCCCTGTATAGTTGTTCTAAAATGAATGGGAACCATACCAGATCTTGCTATGAAATAAAATATCTGAATGGGTCTGTTTCACTAATGTTAGTAAACACCAGGTACTCATGCACATCCCTACTTTTCCAAAAGTCCAGCCTTGCCCTCAGACCAAGATATGGCAGTCATTAGTGTAGCGACTTTAAAGACGATGTACATCCTTAAGAAACTATTATAATTTAGCATTGTATGAGGGATCGAGTAAAATAAAATATTAGTTTTACATGTAACTGTTTTTCTTTGATATACTTAAGTATAGACATGATTTATTTTTATCCCTTTTGTCCCTTACTAGATCTAATTATTAGTGAGTAATTTTTTATTTTTTATTTTTTTAGGCCTTGACTTTACCTCATGTTTGTTGCATGTGGTGATGTTCTGCTTCTCTGCTTTTAGATACTAAAAGACATCTAAGTGTGGGTTGCTCACTGCTGCTTCTTCTAGAGGCAAGAGAGAAAATGAAAATGCAGGACAAAATTAAGTCCTCTTAATATAAAGTCCTAAGAAATAGAAATACGTAGGCAATTTGTCTTGGGTTTATTTCTATTAGCTTGAAAGGGAGCTCAGCGTTTCTACATCAAACATAGGAGTCACAGTCAATGAATATTGTGCATAAGTGAATACAGCACTCATTTTGATAATTTTTTAAAACTAAAGCTTTTAAAACTAAAGCTTTTAAAAACATGGACTTTGCTGTAAAGAAAGAAAAAAAAAAAAAAGTACGTAGACTGTATCTGTGATTTAGCAACTGCAGGTTTTAGGTCACCATTTGTTGGAGCAGAATAGAATAGAAATACCATACTTTTTCAATGATTCTTTTCTTTTACTCCAAAATCGTTTCAAAATAATTTGTAATTTAAGAACAAACAAGTAGACGAGTTATCACACAGAATAATCCAACATAATTAACATAAATAATTATGCATTAACATCTGGATAGACAATTAGAACCATTATGACCATGGTGTTTTATCATTAGTGGTGAAAGAAATCACCAGATTTATTTACTAAATAATAAAATGTGGAAGGAAGCACATGTGTTGAAGAATAGTTTTGATAGAATCATACCCACCGTGCTGAGTATATTCTGGATTTCAAGAAAGTTTTGTGTGTCAGTAGAGACACACCATAGAGAAAGAAGTATTCTTGAATTCTGAAAATCAAGGCTTTTGATAAAGATTCACTCCCCATTTTTGCCAGACTGTCAAGGCCACTGTCCTTCAAGAAAACCCTTCCATGGATGAAAAAGGAGAAAAAAAAAAAAAAAAGTCATTTTAACTTTTTTAATATGTTAAACACATGAAAGTGCAAGGAAACCTGTACAGAATTAATACTTTAATTATTTATGAGCACTAGGCAGTAGAAAAATAAATTTAGGTAAACCACTGTTTCTAATAAGTAAAATACAGCAACTAAATGCCTTAAATATATTTAAAATCCTAGTTAGCACTTGAGATGTTTCTTGCAGCAAAATTCAATTTCCAAAATTAGATTCAGAAAATCCTTCACCCCAGATTAGTTTTTTAATTTAATTTATTTTATTTTTTTTAAGCCTTTATTTGTGCAAATATATAGTTTCAAGAGACATAACTATAAATAGAAGGGAAACAGAATGTCATTGCAAGTGTCAGCAGTTCCTTGGCAAAACTCACTTCAAATTAATACCTGTAGACAGAAAATTTTGCTTAGTTTTCTCTAATGAGTGTGAGCTAAATAGTTGCTTTATTTTTTCAAAGTGAAAGAAATCTGCTTTTTATTTTCAACTTTCAACATCTCAATTTCCATATATAAACTGAATGTGTATCTTCAATAGCACAATTGCCTGGACTCTGCAGTGTGGGAAAATACATTTTTTTCCCCAGATTTCTCTATCTACTTCATGGTAGAGATAATATACTTTTATTATTATTATTATTATCTTTTTTTTTTTTTTTTTTTTTTAAGGAGTATAGCACATTCTTCTTTAGGCAAATCTTCATTTTTGCTGATAGTAATTAATTCTGGAGCATCTCATAAAGATAAAATTGGCTACATATATTTCAATAAATGGTCTCTGAACTCAGTTTCAAGACTACCCTCTGAGAACTTCACTTGTGTCTGCACTCTTTTGATGTCTCTGCACTAGTTCCAACCCTAAAGAAATTGTGTAACTCTTTCTATCAAAGATCATGTATAAAATCAGTAATAGCTGTTCTTTTTATATTAAATATGTTTTTGATAATTATCATGTGCAGCTTTCTATATATATTGATATGTAAATCTTAGTTAATTATTTTTGTAAAGCAAATTTTCAGATGGAATCCTCTCCTACTATCCATAGATTAGGAAAAAGATATGACTTTATTGCCTTCTTGAGGTTAAAAGTGAAAGATATTTTTGGTAGACAACATTCAGCACTATTTGTTTGGTTGCATTTTTGAGGCACTGAAAGTTGTTTTCACCCAAGGTAGGAACTGCTTAGTTCACAGACTTGGTAAAATGTGATTCATAGTATTTAGTAAGCTAAATGCAACAAGTCATAAAGTAAAATAAAAATGCATTTAAAAACAATAACAACAACAACAAAAACCTTCCTTTACTCTGTAGGTCACAGACAAAAGAAATTGTCTGAGTGGAGAAATTGAATTTAGTCCTTTGATCAGGACAATAATCTATGTATAGAAACTGTGGAGGTACAGTGTCTGATCTCTGTCATTCAGGGAGACAGAAACACGTTTCCACTGGCTTCTGTAGGTTGAGGTCCCAGGTAGTCTATTTGGTTATATGAAAATATGAAAATCAGTTTGCTGTGTCCCTTGTGTAATACAGTTCATTGGAAACACAGTTACCCCTGAAGAGGAACTCAAGAGATTGAAAGTAATATAGGAAGGTATCGCTATACTTTCCTCATTACATTCTGACTATTACAAGCCACAATATTTCACTTTCCTACTATTTCCTTCTCTTTCATTTGATAAATCAACTGTACTTACCATCCTGGCTCTATGTGATAAAATGCATGTGTACAGTCTTACATGCTAGGTTTTAGATTATTTGTTTAACAGAATCTACTGCAACTAATGTAACTGTACTGATCATAGTAATTGAATAAACAGATGCATATGCATTAGCAACTATGTAGCTGATACATTGCAATGTTGAATATTGTTAAAATTCACTTTTTACGAATGACTCCACATTTTTCAGTTCCAGTTGTATGAGGTTAGAAATGCATGTATGAATTAGCATGATTTATTTATTTAACTTTATTTGTTTACACAGAACTTGCCATTCAGAAATAGCCAATTCAAGAAACTATTAAAAAAACAAACAAACAAACAAAACTATTTTTGGTCAATGAATGGAACCTGAGATGCCTAGATGGGACACATCTATTACATATTAAAGTTCATTTGACACACAAATTTGACACACACAAGTGTAATGTTACAGAAGTCAACTGGTTAAGGTTTTGCAAAATGGCATACACAGAGAAGGTATAACAGGATTTTATGTTGTAACTGTAAACCATATTTAATATAACCTATGTTTAGTCTGAAATAGTATTCCTCAGAGTATGTTCTGTCTGTATTATGCATTCAGTCCTTGTCATATAATTCTTTTATTGTGAATTGCTGAGGAAATTACATTCTTATGGGTAGTAAAACAGAACTTCACAGTTCTTATTATAAAAGCATTTTGTCATAATTTGGCTTTTCTTCTGAGAGCAAAAGCTGTTACCTACAATTGACATACCTCTATCAACTAGTCTAATCAGAATCTTTCTTAACTGTTAAAGAGCCTTCATGTACTATTATGGGCTATGCCTATATTATGGTCAAGACTGTAATCACCTTCAGAACCCACCCATATGAGGTATCTACATATTTATATTTGCCACCTCTGCTGCAATACCCTGATTTCAACACCCTTCATCCTCTTACCACAGTTCAATTCACTATTGAAAGCTTCTGCTTAGTATTTGGGTAGGAAATGTGTTCCGCATTTCTGGCTCCTGGAGGTTGCTTCCTTGTTATATATTTAGAGATTAATTGAAGACATATTCTTTGAACGTGAAGTCTGTAATAAGTTAGACAAAACACAAACAAACAAACAAAAAAAGCTCACCCCATGATGTTGAGCATTTGTTTTTCAATCACGTTCAAAGTGGTTTGTTGATTATATTAATGACACATAATTAGCCAACTTTTTTTGTTCTTGTTTTCTGCTGGTTCTGTAATGGACTTCTGTTTCTACTTTGAAAGAGAAAGAAAAACTTAAAAATCCTACTGGGCTGCAGGGTGCTGGTGGGTTTGTTGGAGGGCTCTGAACCTGCTGAAAGTGAATTTGGGGGCATAATGAACTAGCACAATAGTTAAGAAATAAGAAGCAATGCATATCATTTTGGGCACAACAAGCTCTCCTATGCAGGATAAGCGTGGAAGTCTCTTTTCTGTAAGTGCTTAAATACAAATTAGGCTGCCTACATAGGATAGAGAATTCATTATAGCATATTTACCTTGTGATAACTAGCTTATATTTGTTTATCTTTCCTCTAATTTCTATGTTCTTTTTCTCATCCAACCAGAGTGATTACCAATATTTGAATAGATGGCAAACCTACTGCATATTGTGAAACAAATCATTTGTTTACGTCATTGTTCTAATCAAGTGTATTTGCTGTGGGTTAGAATTGGCATTTAGAGTCATTATGCTTTTATGCATTTTATTTATTTTTTATTTCTTTAACTGCAGCTTATTTTTCTGTCAAATACTGAAACATGCCATGTATTGTAAAAGTAATTGAATGTAAAAGTAATTGGATGTAGTTCAAGAACAGAGTAATAAATGTCTAGTCAATGTTTTGTTTCAAATAATAATAACTTTTTTTTTTTTTTTAATAAAAAAAGGCCTTGATTTAGTACAAACTTTCTTTAGTAACTGTGCATATCTTGTTTGACAAACGATTTGGAGATATGGATCCAAAAAGAAATAAAATACTGTTGATTACACAACTAGCTATGTAAATTTTCAAATTGATATCTTTATATTTTGAAAGGGAATGTTTAGTTATATTTTTTTTTAATGGATATATGTAGATAGTCAACTGTAATGTATTTACTAAATCAAAAAAATGTTTTTGCATTTACACATCTTTCAGTTTGGGGATTTGATTTTTTTTTTTTTTTTTTTTTTCCATATATATATATATATATATATACACACACATATACGTGTATATATATATTCATTCAAGAGGTATACGTATGGCACCTTTAAAACATTATACCTGAGTTTAGAATTAGTGTGTAACTAATGTCATCCTCTGTATGTCTAAATTACCTTTTACAATGAATAAAAAATTAAGTTTCATCTAATATAGTTCAGTGTTTGTTTTGAACTGTAAACCAAAAGTTGTAATAGGTTAGTGTTAGAAAGAGCACTAAGGAGCTAGTAATGTGTCCAGAGTTTTCTATATTAGCAGAGTTATGTAAAAGCTTATAATTTAATAGCATTTGGAACAGAAAATGCTTACAATTTAATAGCATTTGGAAAAGAAAATGCTTATAATCTTTATTCAGTTTTAACAGTCTTTTCTGTTTAAAAGCTTTAGTATACTTTGATTTGTGGAAAGTATTGTCACTTTATCTCACTGTAGCCTGAATTGTTTTATATACACCACAGTAAAGCAATACCAGTTCTATTAAAATCATTGTGAATGATGCCTTTGTGAAATGCCTTTGTGAAACAACATTAGATTTTGACTTTGTATCAGTTTAGATTTCACCAAAAGATGAAGTTGTGATGAGGAGAAGAAGATAAGAGATTACATTCCACACTCTTCATTTCTCTTTCGTTCTGAAACATTTTTCATAGAATTTCTTACTTCATCAACTGGGATATATAAGATTTTTTTGCTTTCTTAAAAAAAAAAAAAAAAGTCACAAATTTTATTGAGAGTAATAAGACAATTCTTACTTTAGAAGAAATTCAAAAAGAAAACATATTTTTCTGTTCGTAGAACACGGACAGGCTTGGGGCTGTGACCATATTCCTGGGGACCCTGTTGCAGTACCTGACTACCTTCTCAGTGAAGATTTTTTTTTTTCCTAATATTCAGTCTGATATCCATTCTTTGTCTCTTCATTCCTTTACACCTCAAAACCCACTTAGGATCTGGGTGCTGTGCAATCCAGAAGGCAAATATGGACCAATAATAACATGTGTCCTGACAAAACTCAGTGGTGTTTCCTTCAGAACCCTAACACCAGGTCAAAAATTGATCTTGCTACAGGCTATTTGAATGACAAATTTTAATTAGTTCAAGAACAAATTTCTCTTTATCATTATTGTATAACTATAGTAAAGAGATTTACTTTTCACCAGAAACTGCCAAAAATGTGGCTGTTTTCTTCTAGTGTGGCACATAGAAAGATGTACCTTCAGATCTTTGATTCTATGTAAAATCTGGATAAATGTTGTGTATTTAATTTATGCTGATTAGTGGTTTTGTTCAGAGAGCAAAATATACCTGAGTTCATGAGAGAGATTAGTTTTCTGGATTTATTCTCTGTTTCTTTCCTTTCCCTAGTGTAATCTGAACCTTTATTTCACTTCCAAAAGTGTATTCGCAAGTCCTATGAGGAGCGGCTGAAGGAGCTGGGCTTGTTCAGCCTAGAGAAGAGGAGGCTCAGGGGTGACCTTATTGCTCTGTATAAGTACATTAAAGGAGGCTGTAGCGAGGTGAGGGTTGGCCTGTTCTCCCATGTGCCTGGTGACAGGACGAGGGGGAATGGGCTAAAGTTACGCCAGGGGAGTTTTAGGTTAGATGTTAGGAAGAATTTCTTTACTGAAAGGGTTGTTAGGCACTGGAACGGGCTGCCCAGGGAGGTGGTGGAGTCACCATCCCTGGAAGTCTTCAAAAGACGTTTAGATGTAGAGCTTAGGGATATGGTTTAGTGGGGACTGTTAGTGTTAGGTTAGAGGTTGGACTCGATGATATTGAGGTCTCTTCCAACCTAGAAATTCTGTGATTCTGTGATTCCCAGAATAATCTGTACCATTATCATTTAAGCTGCATCTTAAAATTGAGTTTCAAAGGTAGAACTTAGCAGGTATCAATTTATTAAGGTGGAAAGAGGATCATAGTGTCCTGCATTAGTTCTGGTTGATAGGTTTCCATTTCCTTTAATGGAAACAGTGATGACCAGCTTTGCAATCCCTTCAACAATAGACTGTCGGCCTTTCGATTCATGTTCATTATTGATTATTTTGGGTGAAAAGTTAAAATTATACATATTTCTTGTAATGATACTTTTTTTTTTTTTTTTTTTAAGTTCTACTACTTAGTGCCTTATGAGCACTTGTTAGTAGTTTAAAAATGAAATAAATCCATTCAATAGAGCTTTCAAATTAGTTAACTTTGGTAGAATAGCAGTGCTTAGTATAGCATAAGATTTTAATTAATGTGATAATTGTGTTTATCTTTAAAATGAAATATCTAACTCAGTTGTTTTTTGCAAAGATCAGAAAAATCAATATGCTGCATTTACACTCCCAAACCAGAATCATTGTTGTGAGATAATAAAACTTTATTTTCACTCTACTGGTATTTTCACCGTTATTTACACCAAGAGAATATGTTCTTGGTGCCAAAAGTGTATTTTGTTTCTAACTGCTACAAACCGTGTGAATCTCAACAGGGATTTCCCTTTATATACTTACTGGGTAACTTTTGTGGTAACTTTCTATTTCTTCCCACCAGAATCAAGATTTGTATTTATTATTTCTTTATTTGTTAAATTAAAATAGGATATTCAATGATATCTTCCTATTGTGTCATCCATGCATTTCAAAGCCACAATTACAAACAGAAGTTTTAAAGCATCTCTACAGGTCTCTCCAGCAGGTGGCACATAACAGTCTATTGTCAATGACTATATTAAAAATGAAATTTAGGTACTGCATGTACCTTATGAATATTCCTAATTTTGCTTTGGTTTGGACATATTTTCCTGTGATGAATCATTACAGCTTGAAATTCATAATAGTTCCTGTTGAAACATATTTGTCGGCTGAATATGAGCCAGCAGTGTGCTCAGGTGGTCAAGAAGGCCAACAGCATCCTGGCTTGCATAAGAAACTGTGACCAGCAGGGCTAGGGAGGTGATCATCCCCCTGTACTCAGCTCTGGAGGAGGCCGCACCTCGAGTACTGTGTTCAGTTTTGGGCCCCTCGCTACAAGAAGGACATCAAGGTGCTTGAGCGGGTCCAGAGAAGGGCGACCAAGCTGGTGAGGGGCCTGGAGAACAAGTCCTACAAGGAGCGGCTGAGGGAGCTGGGTTTGTTCAGCCTGGAGAAAAGGAGGCTCAGGGGTGACCTTATTGCGCTTTACGGATACCTTAAAGAAGGCTGTAGTGAGGTGGGGGTTGGTCTATTCTCCCACGTGCCTGGTGACAGGACAAGGGGAATGGGCTTAAGTTGCACCAGGGGAGTTTTAGGTTGGATCTGAGGAAGAACTTCTTTACCGAAAGGGTTCTTAGGCATTGGAACAGGCTGCCCAGGGAAGTGGTGGAGTCCCCATCCCTGGAAGTCTTTAAAAGACGTTTAGATGTAGAGCTTAGGGATATGGTTTAGTGGGGACTGTTAGCATTAGGCCAGGGGTTGGACTCGATGATCTTGAGGTCTCTTCCAATCTAGAAATTCTGTGATTCTGTGATATTTTCCCTGTGTATCATTAAGCTCAGTGCTATAAATTGTGAAAATTTTCATAGAAACAGAATGGTTTGGGGTGGTTGATAGGGACCTTAAAGATCATCTAATTCCAACCCTCCTGCTATGGACAGGGACATCTTCCACTACACCAGGGTACTCAAAGTCCTGTCCAAACTGGCCTCGAACATTTCAAGTAATGGGCCATTCACAGCTTTTCTGGGCAACCTGTTTGAGTGCCTCACCACGCTCTGAGTGAATAATTTCCTCCTTATCTACATCTACCCTCTTTCAGTCTAAAGCCATTACTTCTTGTCCTATCTCTACATTCCCTGACAAGGAGTTCCTCCCCTGATTTCCTGTAGGCCCCCTCTAGGTTATAGAAGGCTGCTATTAAGTCTCCTTGAAACCTTCTCTTCTCCAAGCTGAATAACCCCATCTCCCTCAGGCTGTCTTCATGGGAGAGGTGCTTCAGCCCTATGATCATCCTCTGGTCCTCCTTTGGACTTGTTCTAACACAGCAGGGTCCTTTTTGTGCTGGGTGCCCCAGAGCTGAATGCAGTACTCTGTGTGGGTCTCACAGGAGCAGAGTAGAGGGGGAGAACCACCTCCCTTGACCTGCTGACCACAGTTGTTTTTATGCAGCCCAGGATACAGTTGGCTTTCTGGGCTGGAACCACACATTTCTGGATCATGTTGAGATTCCAATCAACCAATACCCCTAGTTTTTTTCTCTTCAGGGCTGCTCTCAATCCATCTTCTGCCCAGCCTGTATTTGTGCCTGGGATTTCCCTGGCCCAGATGTAGGACCTTGCATTTGACCTTGTTGAACTTCATGAGGTTTTCACAGGCTCTTCAGCCTGTCCAGTTGCCTCTGTATGACATCCCTTCCCGCCAGTGTGTCTAAGAGAGATGAAGCTGCTTGCAATTGTTTTTAGTTCATTTGAAATATCTGGCTCGAACTTTTTGAGTGCTAGATAGCTGTTTCCTGAAGATTAGAGCCAGATTTTTATTTTCTGTCAAACTCTTGAAAATCCTGCAGAGGTTAGACACTGAACTTGCACAGACAACTTGTAAAATTCACTCTACAGAAATACCTTTGATTCTTTATTTGGACATAAGAACTGGTTTTGTATCATTTATCCTCTATAAAAAGGATATAACCTAAGATGACTAAAGTAGCAAATACTGTGCTGCATATATTTTAATTATTGATAAATAGATGTCTACTTTGGGTCCCCTGCAGCTATCAATAATATCTGCTTTACTGAAGCTGCCGACTGGACAACTTCAAAGCACCAGAATACCAACAGTAGGGATGAGAGCACTGCAGTGAATTTCAAAATAAGAGATTCACAGCAGTAGTCTATTGATAACCCCTATTTCAACACCCTATCAACTGCTATAGAGATGACTCTTTGACAAGAACACCTTCCTGCATGGCAGATTCACATGCACGCTGGGAGACTGTGAAACTCGTGTCATAAAACTGGGAAAAAAAATGCACTGGGATTACATAAAGTTGTTCCCCACATACAGGCTAACAGCAATAACCACTCTGCTGTTCCATGGTGATTAGATATGTTATCTAATTATTATAAACATTTCACATAAATAGTTAGATAGCTTTCCTGAAAGTTAGGCAAACAAGATATTTAATTGACATACATGACAAGCCACTGCAGTGTATTTTGTATATATGTAATGTATATATAACATACATATACATAAACTTGTTCAGTGCCATTCCCATAGGGAACATCATCCTTGCAACAGATTGAATGCATTTTGTGTATTTTAGGTTGATTTTCTTGTTGTAGCAAGAGTAGATAGATAATGATCTATAGAGACTTTCTCTTAAATATGTCATCCTTCAATAATCATTTGATTTTGCTCCACTTTAATTTTTCTTTTAAGGTTATGCTTTCATAACCATTTGGGACGGGTTCCCAAAGAATTATTTTCATTAAGAAGGAACATACATATTGAAAACAAGACTAGGAAAAGTCTTAGGTCAAAAAGAAGAAAATCCAATTCTTGGTTCAGAGCAAGGTGTCATAAGCAACATAGTAGATCATGATCTCTTTGAGAAAATTTCTTGCTGAAGGCTTAAGAAGGCAAAATATTATACAGTGTAGGTAACTCAGTAATTTTTCATATCTCTACTAAGTTCATTAGCATCTTGGAGAGCCTACAATAATTTCATTAAAATTCATTAAATAGTGACATCTGTAAATTACCAAGAATGCTTATTTGACAATTATGTCAAGAACTTTGAAGTTATCTGCTATTGTGGTTATCTTGAAAGCTGTAAATAATTCTTACTAAGATGTAAAATAAACTTCTAACTTGCACTCATACAATCATAAGTATTTTTATTAATTTAGGAAAATTAATAAGAGACACTGTTAAGTAGAACTGATGATGTTTTGTTGTTGTTTGTTTGTTTCCTCTCTTCTACTGATTTATGCTAATATGAGTGCATCTGTAGTTTGAATTAAAATGTCTAATGCTGTTTGGTGGCCAGATTATAATTCCTTATAGGCTTCGCATTCTCACATGGATACCACTTCCATTCAGCTATTTCCCTGCTGGTAGTTTTAGCCTGGATGTTAACACTAATTGTGGAACACTAAATAGTTCATTTTAATCTTTAATAAGTTTACATCTTTTCAAATTGATTATTGGAGTGTGAAATCTCTGTTGTCATTGTGGTTTAATGTCTTAGCATTTCTGAACAAGAATACAAACTGAAGCTTTTTCCATTGTCTTAGAAGATGATTCAGCAACTATTAATATCAAAAGGCATAACGCCCCTTTCTTGACTTTAAACACAATTAATGCTCATAATTATAAATTCCCTTTATCGGTGTCTGTCTGTGCTGACACTGACTGATCTTGGCAAACACCAAGAGAAGACAAAGTCCAATGTAGTTTTGTAAATGTCAGTGTATGACATCACCACAGGGAGTTGGCATCTTTATGTACTGACAGTATGCAGGCTGTAATTAGAAATGAATGACAAGGTGCTTTTCATCTTTGATGAGAAAAGATTTTTGTGTCAAAATATCTCACTACAGGAACAATTTTTCTCTAATCATTTCTTGTCCTGAACATATTTTTCATAATAATAGAGGAGGGGGGGAGGAGGGTAAAATTATTGCACAGTGTTGCTAAGTGACAAAATAGCAGATGTTCTGCATTTGCAGATAAAAAATATCTTTGAATGCTATCATATTGGGATATAGACAGATACCATTTGAAGAAAGCCCTAATATATTCACTATTTGAAAAAAAAAAACAAAAAACAAACAAACAAACAAACAATAACAACAACAACAAAACCACAAAATATCAAGGGTATTAAAATTTGTAGGACTTATGTAGGGAGCGTTTTAAAAATACTTGACAAAATTAAATCATCTAGTTCAGAAATGTGTTTAAAGGATTTAATCACACGATGCATAACCACTTTAGAAAGATAAATGACCTAAATTATGTTTTCTTGATCTTTTAAATAGCAGAAGACCTATCTAGTCAGTCAATTGAAGTGGAATCAAACACTGTCTGAATTTAGGATGTTTAAGAGTTTGCCTACTAAATGGATTCATACCGGTAATACTAAATTTAGTACTTAAACAAATTACTGTTTGCATTATTTTAAATTTAATATGATCTTTAAAGCACTATGGAAATGCTGCCAAATTGAATAAGATTATTTTCAAAGTATATAGCTTCTAGTATGGCATAATCTGAAATTATGGCAAATAAGAAAGTTTAATTTTGATATACAATGAACGCCCCACATTTTTATTAAGTCCTGCAGATTTTTAAGACTAACTGATCATTATACCAAAGGTTCAGATTCATAGTGAATGTATTTGTTGAGAATTTGTTGAGATCACATGGATCTCAACTTGAATTTTCAGATTTGTATTTTATTTCTTCTGCTATTACTTAAAATTTTCAATTTGATGAATGCACAAACAGTAGATGCCTTTGCCTGTCTTGTCCTCTATGTCGAATTTCTTCACAGATTTTCAAAATATGGAAAAAAACAAACAAACAAACAAATCTGGGTCTAGACAGAATGTCTGTACAATTAAATGAAGCCTTTCTTGTATTGAAGAGCTTCAAATTTAACTCACAAATTTACTCCTCAAAGTGACAATATTTAAAGGGTATAAAAAGTGAGTACAAAGTGAGTCCAGGTGTGTTTGCAAACATTTTGGATTACAGAGCAAAACAGTGTATGTGTGCAAATAAACATATCTACTTAATATAGATCTACTGAAGCAGAAGTATTTGGTTCCACCCTTGTTTGTTTAGTGTACTGCTAGTGGGATTTTTGGTATGTCCTTGAATGAAAAAGCATGAATTTGCAGTCTGTAGAATCTTTTCTTCAGATAATTGCCACTGTCTGAGCCTCATTCTCCTTTCCTTTGAAAAAGTAGAAATTTCAGAGAAATATGTGACTGATGTTTAATTGAATCACAATAATAACAGATGACATAAATGTAGAGGAACATTAGTGGATCTTTAATGAAGAGATCCAATTTAATTCTCATTCTTTGATAAGAATGATCTCTTTCACTGATGGAATTTAAATAAATAGTCTTTATTATGTGTTTATGAGGCAGAAATACATTAATGCAGATTTTAGAGTTCTAGTATGCTTCTCAAGGGTTTCTATTACCTTGGTAGAAAATGGAGTATACAGTTATGGTCAATAGTGTTAAAATCTGAATCTTCATAAAAAGATCACATAACTTTTTTTTTTTTTTTTTTAAATTGCATATCATGCTAAGTGCTCAGCTGAAATAGACAGCTAGACAAATTAATTGTCATTGCTTGAAAAAATACTTGAACTTGTTTTGTTGGTGCAAACAATATCTGCCTAGACATTATTGATCAGCTGTTATCACCACTCTGCTGCAGATAGTGTAGCTGACCAAATTGCAAACGGAAAAGGATATGCAAAAAAAAAGCAGGGAGAGAAAATCATGTGAAAATGAAGGAGAGGACACTTCAGAACTTGGAGTTTTCTGTCTCAAGTACCACACAGATAGAGGAAAGATTTTAGTTTGCACACTCAACTTCCTCCATCATAAAAATGTTTGCTAAAAACTTTATAATGCTCAATGTCACTACCCCATCCTCTTTCCCTCTATCAAACTTTTAGGTGGTTTTAGTCTAACAGTGCTAATACTCTGATAGATTGTTTGGTTTAAGCTCAGGAAGAACTTTTTTTTTTTTTTTTTCCTTTTAGGGCCCAAACTGGCAAATGTGTGGAGAATTTTTAGCATTTTTGTTCATCTTTCTTTGAATGTCAGGTAGACACAAATAATTTGGGAAGGTTTATGATTGGTTTATGAAGGTTTAATTTTAATAGTCAGGAGTTTACAAGAATTGTTAGTATATTTGAAGTTGCTGCTGAACTTCTGTGTACAAGCAAAGATGAGCGGACATTCATTATGGACTACACCCTAGGCATCTTGTTACTTGTATTAGATGTACAAGGAAACACTTTAAAAAGCTTGGTACACCTTTTAAAATCAGTCTGATGTCTTTTTTATTGTCTGTGCTAACAAAGCCCTAAAGAAGATTTCTCTGTATCTGTATGTATCTGTATCTCCTTGGCAAATACGGTATGAATCACAGGCTAAAATTCAAGTTCTGTAAAATTCTTACTGGCTTTGTTGTAAAATGTGATTATTTATTTTATATTTAGAACACATAGGAGTTGATAACAATGCTAATTTCCCCAGAAACAAAACACAGAGATTTGAATTTCAAATTAGTTGAATGAATCAGTTTTGTGTTTTAATGCTTTTATCTCTGTATCTGAGCAGCTTGATACAGCAGCAAATGCAGCTTGACACATTGAATATATATATATTTTTTCCCCTGAATTACATATTCAGGGTTTGGTCCCAAAGGCAAACAAAAATTGTTTATTGGGGATAATGCTCAATAGTTCCAAACAATACACACTCCAGAAAGCTGACTCTGCTTGGACTATAAAGATTATATTATTCTTTGGTACCTGAACAGTCAACAATCTGTGGAGAACATTATGCTTAGCTCTAAATGAGAAATGACCGTTTCTCAACTAAACAGAAGAAAGCTAAGGAAGTGACTTAACATCTGTGCCCAGGGTGGATAGCAGCAGTTCTGTGTAATGCTGAACACAGCTGTTTAGTATATGTTTTTGTTGCCGTTGTTTGGTTAATTCTATTTGATTTTTTTTATTATTATTTTTCTTCTTAATTTATTTTTAGAGTCTAATCTTGTTCTATCTTTTCCTATGCCAGTCCTATCTGTTCTATAACAGACCTATGTAATCCCATGTGTTCTATACCACACAAATATCTAACAAAGAGTGATTAATTTTCATAAGGGTTTGACTCCAGAGTCTTCATGCAGCGTATTCTCACTCTTGCAAACTGTCAATGAATTTATCCTTAAAGCGTTTTCCAGAAGTCATGTTGCATTGCTCCGCTTCGCTAGGAAAGCAGGTCACAAGTGGTAGGCAGCAACTCTAAAAGTGCTGACCAGTTTTATGCCTTATCCAAGAATCTAAAAGGCTGGCTGTTTTTCCACTTTTCTTAGCACTTTCACAGAAATTTAATTCAGAGCAGAACTCCCACTGATTTCAGTTTCAACTGTCAATGCTAAGGACCCCTGCAAATTGAACCTCAGCTGCCTGGAAAAGTATAGTCCTGTCTATTTCCAGTACACAGTACCTAAATGAGGTAGGTATCCTGTGGGAAATACTACGTGATCTTGTAACTAAAAGCTGTAACAGAATGCCTACATATGCCAGGGTGATTTCAGGTCACAAATAGTCTGGCACATCCTACCTTTGCAGTTTTTTCTTTACAGACTGACATTTTTTGGTGCATTTCTGTTTGCTTACCCAGGTGTTTTTTGTTGTTGCTGTTGTCTGGTTGGTTGGTTGGTTTTTAGTTCATTGGAGATTTTCTTTGATTTTTTCTCTCTCTCTTTTAACAATAATTTCCTATTATCTAGAAGAAAAAAAAAAAAATCACAGAATCACAGAATTTTAGGGGTTGAAAGAGACCTTGAGAACATCAGGTCCAACCCCCCTGCCAAAGCAGGTTCCCTAGAGCAGGTTACCCAGGTAGGTTTCCAGATGTCCAAATCCTCATCTTCAGAACAGGATCTTCAGAATACTTGACCAAAGTCCATATCTATGTAACAAATGGATGCAGAAAAATAGAAAATTAGTCATTTCTTTGTGCTTACCTCTAAAGAGGCTCTGTGATTCACTCTAGTTGTCAGAAAATTTTGACAGGCCACAATAAATATTTCCTTTCTGATTTCTGTTAGTGTTGTTCGGCCTTTGCTCCATCTCTGTTTTTTTTTTTTCTTTTTTCTTTTTTTTTTTTCTCATTTTCCTGCTTTTTCCATACTTCAGAAAATTGTTTCTTCTTTCATTTCTTAATGACAATAGAAAAGTACAATGGTCCCCTTTATTTGTTTTGTGCAAAATTCCATTATGCTCCTTAGCCCTGAAAAAAAAAATATTTGGGGGAAAAAAAAAGGCAACAAAATATTAAAAAATTTAAACACAAACTTTTTCCATAAAGAAAAGATTCAATCAGAACATTTAGGTGCTGAGAACTAGCAGATCAGACCATGTGTGAACTGATATTCATAAAAGATGAAGTTTATATTTTCAGAGGAACAGGTAAAGAACACCTACAGTGCCTGGAATATGTACTTCTCAAAATTGAAATCACAAGTTGATGAGATGGATATGCTAGAATTTCTGAGTTTATGATTGTAACAGCTTGGGTTTTAGCAAAGGAGAACAATGTTTTTATTTAATTTCACCAATAAAGCTTCATAAATTACTAGGGATAAACTTCAGAAAAAGAACAAAAGAACATAACAACTTGGAGGTACAATAACACATAAAATTGTGACCTGAAAGGTCAAACACTATGAACAACTGCAACAATGGAGTGTTTATTTGATGTAAGCATCCACTTTGATAGTGGCATATAGGCCACCTATAACCGTAATTCAAATTACCTGATTGAGTAAAGTTTATTGACAGTGGTCTTGTAATGACATTCGCCAGATCCCTTGGCACTCATGGATTTATCCCATCAGGTCTCATGGACTTAAGTGTATCCAGTTTGTTTAAGTATTCTGTAACCTGATCCTTGTCATTTCTCTAGGTGTCTGGAATCTGGGCTGCCTGAAAGGCAGTTTTGCTAAAGACTAACAAATTACATTAAACATTTATTTATTTATTTATTTATTGGTCAATCCAAAGTATCAAAGTATCCAGATACATAATTCCAGAATTGTGTGACTGGCCTTGAATTCTGTTCTGCCATAAGGACATGAAGATCTGTCTTCCACCATATTATATTATTATGTTTTGTTGTTGTTTTGTTTTGTTTTTTCATGCAGAAATAAATTAATTCATGTCTTTGGGTAAATGAGCTGAGGTGGCTAAGTGAAAATTTCATATAAATGTGGGAAAATATAATGTAATTACAGCTTTATGAATATTCCTACCTATTTTATGAAGATGAAAATAATGTTTTCCAGAGATGATCCTGCAGTGCAGATATGAACTGTTAAAAAGAATTTAAATGAGTACAGCTCAGCAAAATATATTGGCCCTTAAAGTGTTGTGAAAGTAAAAGTCAGATGAACAAATTCTGTCCTGCTAAGGTTTCTGTTGCTGTCTCTTAAACATACTGGGAAAAAAAAAAAAATCTTATTTTTTTTGAATGAATATTTCATTCAGTTTGAATAATTATTACACTAAGTGCCAATTAAATGTCTGTTAATACAAATACTCTAAGTAACAACCTGTGGGGTTTTGTTTCAGGGATATTTTATTTTTTTAGTGATATTTGGAGATCACAGACATGTGGCATTAAATATAACTGTCTGATTCGTGTAACTGTCTTCCTGGAATATCAGGACTTCAGACAAAGCTTGATGCTACCTGTAGGTTACATGAATTAAGACATTTAAATGTTAAATGCAACATTTTTCCAAACATGTCAATTGTTTGGATATCTGTTTTTTCTGGATATCATTGTCTTTAGCAATTCACAACATAAAAATAAATAAATACAGAATATATTCCCATATTGGTGTGTACTTGACAGTTTTCTGAACAAGGTTCTGTAAAAAGACAACATTGAAAAATAACTCTTAATTTCTTAAACTTGTACTTCTTTCTGATTTCTGTCTATAGCAGTCTTAGAAGAAACTCAAGCCTGTCAGCTGTGGAATCTGTTTTGTAGAATTTAGCAGAGCTAAGCAGAATTTGAAAGATTTTTTTTTCTTTCTCTTAATTGAACGAGAAAAAGCTGTAAGAACAGGTACAATTTTGATGAGAAAATAAATTGAAAACAACATTAATGGTAACTGTAGATAAGTGTTCTGTTTAGTCCTTAGATATGTGTATTTCATAATTTTAAATATCATGAAGGAGATTATTCCTGTTCTTAGAATGTGTGGAATTTCTTCTTCTCTGGAGAAATGATCAGTATGAACTATG